>NC_142806.1:3894686-4126044 GCF_049724085.1 Artemia sp. Qi Xiang Cuo
ATTAGAACGTTGAACTAAATCGAAAGGCAATATATGCATCCCGGTTATCAATAGGACACATTTACAATGTATAAGACACGGCTAAGGCTAAAAAAGAAAGATATTTTCCGGAAATTTTGAGCGGAAGGCTAAAGCAAATTAAAAGACACTATGCTCATTCAGGATGTCAAAAGAGTTTATTTTTGGTTTCGCAAAAATGGCTATGGGTGGTAAATGAAAGTTGTCAGGGGATGTTGAAAAGGAGGTTGAATTAAGTCAAAAGACATCAGGTGCACTCAGGTTTTTAAAATGTTTTATTTAAAAATTTTTATGTTACAAAAAATTTAGCATCTTACCTCCATTTTTGGACTTACCTCCATCCCCTCCCCATTCAAAATTGTACGTTCCCTTGACAAAACACTACCTGAAAGTTACAATTCAATCCCACACCCTTCCCTAAATACTGCGGATGTGTTTTCTTTTTTGTAAACCCTGATAACGTCTTTTGATTTACTTAGTTACGCCTGTTGTTTCAGAGTATACCATTGGAAGACTCTGAAAATCTTAGCCTTAACAAAGATACTTGAGAGCTTCTAGCAGTTTTGGACAACCAAGACTAAAAAAGGTTGCCTTTTCTAATTAACATACTTCTGGGTAATCACCTTTGGATGGAAGGGGGGTATTTCAAACCCGGAGGAAAGCTTATTTGGTCCTTATAGGTTTCTGAGCAAGAGGATTGTCGATGTAGAATTGTTGGAATTTGTTGATGTCAGTTTCATGGGGTTTCACCATAGGGATGAATTAGAGAAATTAGAGGAAGGGGCACCAAAAGAGGCTTGTTGCCCTTTAACAACATTCGACTCTACAAGATGCTACAAAATTACCAATTTTATTATAAATTTTTTAAGTTTTTGTAATTCCTCCTTTCATATTTTTCCTTCTACAGTGGAGTCCGCTTAGGATATGAGTTTTTTGCAGACTGGGAAAAGCTTTATTTGCCCTTCTTGAGAACTTTTCTATTAGGGTAACACCATGTCCTTGATCAATATATTTCGTACATTCTATTTGTACATTATGTACCCTCTATTTGTACATGTATGTTCGTACAATTATGTTTTTACATAGTTTCTCTTGTCCCAAGGACTTACGGCTAAATCTCAAACTAACCAAGACATGACTTGTTCGGCTATTTTCCAGCATTAACTTTGTATTAACATTGGTTCTCTTGTATTAACAGGATTATCTCGGTCATTTCTACTTTAATCTACGTTTTCTCACTATATTTTGTTATATTTAAACACACATGTTGTTTTAAATATAACATGTTAGTCAAAAACAATATTTGACCCTTTAACCCATAGAGCAATCCCTGACAGTTCAGAGCTACTTGCAAACCCAACGTCAAACAGATCCATCTTTCCTATTGTAAAACCGATCTCTTAACAGTTGGTAATTTACATTGTGACGGCCCTTGCCACAGGGGCTCTAAGGGTAGTGTACTGCACGTAGTTATATCTATTGGACCTTCTTGCTATTTTGAACACAATATCAATCAAAAACTTTGATTGGACGTCTTGGAGGGTTACAGGGGGAGGGGATTGGATAGCGAAAGAGAGCAAGAGAGGGGGTTTGTTGCCCTCCAATCACTTAGAACTGCTGCAAATGGTTTACGAACTTTTAAGTTTAAATTAAATGAGCCCCCTCTACAGTTTATACGATCACCTGTTCCATAAAAAAAACGGCTAAAAAAACGTATTGCTGGAATAAGACAGCGCTAGAGCGCTGCTGACTTTGGCAGCGCTAGAGCGCTGCTTACTTATGCAGTGCTAGAGCGCTGCCTCTAACATTCTCTCCTCTTTGGTTTCATTTGCCCTTTTTTGTTCTTTTTGCACTTTTTTGGTTACATGCCTTGTAAGTTGAGACCCAATCGGAGACACTAAAAGTGTCTGAGTCATCACCTTTAGTTTTCTGTTTTATAGATTATGAGCTACCGTTTGATTCAGCTGATAGAAGAGCCTTAGCGAATGTCTTATCCTTGTAAAACATACCGGACAAATACATCAAAGTTATTAGTGTTATGTACGAGAACAACACTGCTGTTGTTAAGGTAGGTAACGAGGTTAGAAGTTTTTTCGCATTAAACCAGGAGTTAAGCGGGGTTGTGTTCTATCCCCATTTATATGGATCGTTTTGATTGACTTTTTGTTAAGGAACAGAGGAAAGGCCATGGGAGAACAGGAAGATAAGTTTGCGAACCAGAATTAGAATATTGAAAGCTACAATAATGACAGGGGCTGTAAACGTTTATGAGGCATGGACATAAAAAAAAAGAAAAAAAAAAAGAAAAAAAAAGGAGGAATGTTTGCCGGATGTTTTCCAGCGAAATTGCTTGTACCCGACTGACTGACCGTATTTCAAACTGTGGACTGCAAGAAAGTCTGGTTCAATCCCACTTTCAATGACTATAACGAGAGAAAGGTTCGGTCACATTCTAACGATGAAGGATAAGATATTGCCAGAGATTGTCTTTTCAGCCAATCGTCAAGGGCTAAACGAAAAGCAGGTCACCCCTAAATGAGATGGGAAAATGTCGTAAGGAAAGGTTTAAGGGAAACTGGAACTTCCTGGGAGGGTATAATGAGGGGGTTCTCAATAGATTGGGAGGCAGGAGGAGCGTGTATAGCTGTGTTGGCCTCAGGTGGCTTGGTGCTGCGATGAGCAGTTATGAAAACTAATTTACCTGTTATATGTTCTATTTGAAAATCTCTCAGTTTTCTTAGAAGAGGAATTTCCAATGTGCTTCAAACTATCCAGAAAACCTCCGTTATAAAATCCATATCCTGGGAATACCGCATAAGAGAGTTCAACATCGTAATTTATGTTATCGCATGCATCTACACATTCACATTGAACTTCCAGCCGCCGGACCATCACTAAGACGAAAATAACAATAAAAATTCAAGAGACAAACAAACAATGCCACCGTAGCACCGGACCACTTTTCTCAAAGTGAAATAGTTTAAAAATCCAACTTGATTTACGAGAAAACTCCTAAGGCTTCCCTTATGTGGGGGTAGGCACATAAATATTGTCTTCCTAATAAAGTATTGCCCCCCCATCACCAATACACTTACATAGGCTAAAGTTAAAAAAACTGGAATTACAAAAAAAAAACACATACAGTTTTGTCGTAAAATGTAGTCATCAGTGACTTAGTGTTGCGGAGGAGGGTGGAAGACGTGTACAATTTTGCTAATGTCTTAACACAATATACTAATACAATATAATTCCTTAATACAATTTTATTAATACAATATAATTTTTCATACTCCCAAGTGGCTGGGAGGGTCTGCCTCCCTTTAATTCTCTCCTCTCACTGACTGTGACCTAATAAAAAACCAACCAAAGTATGGTCCAGAAGACATGCTAAAATATTTGTTTACAATTTAGATCCAACAATTTTTTTCAAGGAATAACTATCATTTTCCATACCTGGAAATCAGAAAACAGAGGAACAAGCAAATGGAATTATAAACCAAAAGAAACTTAGTAAAGAATAATTTAACTAAAGTAGTATTGAAGAAATTAGATCATTAACAAGTGAAAAAGTTAAAACATCAGAAAAAAAAATTTACAGAAGGATGAACCCATTAGAAGGATGGGTTCGATGATTTTTGTTTATATAGTTGGGAGCCACTGGATCCATTTTCCAGAGGATACTGTAATTTCATAGAATTTTTATGATTTCTATGTTTAACAGGGAGGAGGAGGGGCTTACAAAAGAATTATTTGAGGGATAGGTTATACAAAAATAAAAGAAATGTAAGGAAAGTGTGGAAACATTAAAACATGAGCTAAAAAATAAAATGCTGGTCATGGATAAAGTTGCTTGGATCTGGAGGATGCAGCCAGACGACAGTTAGGCGGCATATTGTATTGGCATGTTAAAAAATCCAGAGAAAATAGTCAATCTGGACCTATCCCAGTCAAAGATAGGAACAGGGCCATATTTAGCGATAATGAAGGAGTTAAGGAGAAACGGAAAACAGCACCAAGCCCTGACAGAGCTAAAAAAAAAGACATAAGAAAATAAAGACATCTTTTTCACTTTGTATGTGGAGGAAGATTTATTTTGCGAGGAAGAATTAGAGACAGTACTGAAATAATTAAAAATAAAATAAGACCCCAGGTATGGTAGTGCGGTAAAAGAGTTTTTTTTTTAACATGGTGATCATGAAGCTAGAGATTATTTGATGAAGATTATGAATATAATTTTTGAAAAATGGGAAGCATCTAGCAATTTTAGGGAACTCGAGTCTAACCCCCTCTATAAGAAAAGTGATACAAGTGAAGGTGGTAATTATTGAGGCATTAATTTGTACGAAGCGAATTAGTTATTATTATTATATTATTTAGAATTAGAGATGGTGAAGATAAGGTTTTTAGGGAAGAACAGTGTGGTTTAAAGAAGGGAAGAGGATGAGTCGGCCGAAAATTTCACTCTTAGGTTACTAATTGAGAAGCACCTGAGTCTCCAAACCCCTCTATAGCTCAGTCCTATAGACTATGAGCGAGTGTTTTATTTAGTTCATAGAAGAACCATAGAAAAAGTCATATCCTTTTATGGTATACCAGATAAATACGGTAAAGCCATTAGCATTATTTACGAGAAAAACATTGCAACGAATAAGGTAGGAAATAAGGGAGTGGCTTTATTTTATTAAATCAGGAGTGTAGGGCTGCGTTCTATACCAATTTATTTCGATCATTTTGAAAGAAGTTGTCCTAAGGAGTACAGCAAAGATAGGGTAGAGCACGGAATCAGCTGTGGAAGTAAAGCTTACCTAGACTTAGATTATGCTGATGATTTGACCATGACCATGATGATTTGACCTAGATGAAAATGTCAGCAAAAAGGGTGCAGCAATAGGTTTGCAAATTAGTATTAAGAAAACTAAGTGGCTAAGACTGGAAATAAGTGAAGGTAGAGAGGTAATACTAGGTAACGAGAAGATCAATACTAAGTGCGCAGCCTAGTAACGACGGTGGGTGTAGTGAGTATGTTAAAAGTAGAGTAGGCAATGGCCAGGGCTTTTTTTTCACAGATGAAAATTTTTTGGAAAAATGGGAATATAAATCTGCAAATAAACATTAGAATAGATATAGATATATAGATATATTTCTCACAATAGCCTCATGGGCCATTACAAATACAACAAAACACATAAAACATAATAAGTTCAAACACTTTTGAAAATGACATTACGATAGAAAACCCTCCTTTTGTCTCATCCCCACACTCACAAAATTTCTCAAATTATTAATATCGACTTTGCAACTACTTACTATTTTATTTTCTAAACAACTTCTATGCATCACATCCCTTTCAAAAATTCCCCTTCTAAGTACCTTTAGTTCTTCACAATAACACATAAAATGTTCTAAGTCTTCAGACTCACCGCACATCGGACAAGGGAAGGGGCTACTCTGAACCTTAACACTCCATGAATACTTTCTTCTCCACCCAAAAGGCATAAAATTCCCCATTATTTATAAAACCTATTTTGAAGTATCATTTTGGAGCCCAGATTTTTCTTCTCCCCCGGCTTCTTTAATTTTTCTATATATTCCAAGGTATTGTGACTTAACCTTGTCTTCTTGCCAAATTAGAAGCTACAGTGATGACGGTAGACAAGTATGGTTTTGAAACATGGGCGCTCGGAAAAAAACAGAGGAGCGTTTGATAGATGTTTTCCAGAGAAAAAGCCAACGCTTTATTTTGAGTACCCAACTGACTGGCCGGATCTCAAAATGTAAGCGGTGCAAAAATTTGGTTGAATCCCGCTGTAACAAGAGAAAGTTTGAGATGGCTAATACACGTTTGGTAGATGAAGGATGACGGATCTGCCAAAGATGGTCCTTGTCAGCCAACCATCTACGTCAAAACGAAAAGCAGGTCGTCCCCAAATACAAAAAATTTCTGTATGGCGGTAAAAATGAGTAAATAAATTACAAATGTTTATATCTAAGAAATAGTGTATAGTATAGACCTGTGTTGACTTACTTGTAACATTGGCCAAACATGGATATCCTCTCAAATCGCAAGATTTGAGATCCGGGTTTACTACAAAAAAGAAAGAAATAATGATTCGCGAAGCAAAAAATAAAGTAAAGTCAGTTGTCTGAAGGACTCTACCAGAAAAATTAAATCTAAAAACAGATTTTTGGGGTACTTTTAGCCTCCTTCTCTCAATGAATTTGTTTAGATACTTCCATAAGACTTGCACCTATTTGGAAATTTGACGAAAAGGGATATTTTCTCAAATGTTATTTTTGGCCCTACCTCTAAACTGTGCACGTTGCATCGATGGGTGCAATTTAATCTCAATACTTCATTTGACTTATAAAATAGTCAGAAAATATTCTTTGTCCAAAAAAGCCATATCTTAGGTACGTTTTTATAATATCAAAAATAATTTACAATCGTCGTAAGCTTGCCATAATATTGTCGCTTGAATAATTCAGCACGCAGAGAAAGACAGCCAACGGAACAATGAACAATTGTTTGACCATGTCGGTGATGGAAGCAGATTTAACTTGCAGTTTATATTGCCATCTGAGTACTAATACTTACTGGTATCAAACAGTTCGTGGTAACGAACTGTAAGTAAGGAGCGACCGGCTCAATAGTAACCTAAACTCTAAAAAACAAAATTTTGATACCAATAGATACATAAAAAAATTGGCTTATTATGCTGATTTCAAGTACACATACTTTTTTTGGGTGGGGGTGGAGGGAGTGAATTTTCTGCTAGTAGGGTTTTCGAAGGGGATAATTTTCCATCGGGAGGGGAGTTTCCAGGGGGTGAGCATTTCAGGGGAGATTTTACACTGGGGGAATTTGCCAGAATTCTATACAAAATTCTTCTTGTGTCTTGCCTTCTCTTGCCGACTCAATTTTACGCGTCGACATGCTAAGCGTAATTGTCCGGGGTAAATTTTCACCAAGATTGAATTGTCTAGAGAGTATATCTATGGAAAGGAGGGATTTTTCCGTGGAGGGGTAGCCGGATTTCCTGACATTTTGTAAAAAACATCCAGAAATTGAATATTTTTTTTTCAACTAAAAATAAGGAGCAACATTAAAACTTAAGACGAAAAGAGATTATTACATGTATGGGGGGGGGGTTGCTCCTCCTCAACACTTCGCTCTTGTTTCGCTATGCTAAAGTTTGAATTCTGTTACAATTTCCTAAGAACGACTCCTCAAACGCTAGGTTCGTTTAATTAGAACAATAAGAAGCTTTTTTTAAAAGTACTAAAACACTTTATGGAAATTTGTGTCTACATTTTCCTTGGCTATAGCAACCGTGTTTACTTTTTCGAACGCATAAATATTTTATGCTCATGGTTTTGCATTCTCAGATCTTGGAAGGAGGAATGGAGATAATAAATAAACAAATAGTTGCTCCCTATTCTTCATCGATTTTATCGTAGTGTTTTTCTAGCAACTGGTTTTCTAAATCCCATTACCCACTGATCCCATTAAAAACCATTGGACGCACTGCCATCAACATTTCTTTTGATGGTCAGGTGGACGCACATTACTTAACATTTAAGTTATCTACATTTCTTGATCTGCTTGAGCACCGACAATAGCAGCTGTATATCTCATTTTAGATAACGTAAAATTTCTTGGATACAAGATTAAAAAGCAACTGCTCCGACCTTAGATCAATAGAGCCCTGACTTGGTTATCTTACTTCTGACATTAGTTTTACCAAAGGCATGCCAGTGAAGGAGCGTCGTTATCAATCCTTAGCTGCGTAAAAAACACGGTATAGGATATTACCCTTACGATGAATATTTTTTTTCTTAGCTAGTTAGAGCTAATCACTAAAATTCCATTCTAAATAACTCGTGTGTTAAATAAATATCGGTGGTAGATGGATATCGGTGGAGATCGGCGATAGAAATATCAGTGGTAAGTGGTGGTAGATGGATAAGCAACGACTAATTTGCTAATCTCTAGTTTTAAAACTTCTTTACCTGGGTAATAAAACGGCCGACAACCACACATTTTTATCATGGCCTCTGTTTCACATTCAATCAGACAGGATGCACTTGTATATGCAGGCAGCCATTTAAGTTTAAATGAGTTGAAGCGGCACATCAACTTCTCAAGTGGCAGACCGGCTGATTCCACTCTAGGATCCGTGGAAGTAATTGCTGGTGTAATAGCAGTGTAAAGCTCCATTCCAGGACCAACAAGGAAACCCCGCTTTCCTGGATCTGGAAATTCCTCAGAATGACCAACCAAAACCTAAAAAATGTCAAAAAATGCCTGTGATTGTATTTTGCATTAGATATAAGATTATCCGCCTATAAGATTATCAGATAAAAGATTATAGGATTCTAGCATAATAGCACATGGTTGACAGTTTTTCGTTATACGACATTGTAATGTGATTCCCTAAAGACACTTTGATAGTTTTCCTATATTGTTATCTGAATACAGAACAACATTTGACCATAGAATGCCTGTTTTTAAAATTCAGAATCACCAAGTAAATATAAAAATATATTTAAACACGCTCTACTAGGGAGGGCAACGACCTCCCTAGAATATATTTCTTAAGAAGTAGAAGTCCTAGTAGATATTTCCTAGGATAGGAAGTATATTTCCTCCCTACTAGGGAGGAGATATGCTACAGCTAATCAGAGGCAACGATCCAACATTGCCTCTATAAAGAGCTTAATGCCTCCCATGTATTAATTTTTATTTTATTTATTTATTTTCTCCTTGAAGACTCCGTATGGAATTTTCAGTCATGGAAAGTTGAAAAGGGGCTCATTTTATTAGAAATCAATTTAAAAACTTTTTCCAAAAAAGAGTTTTTCAAAGAAAAGTAAAGAACTCCTAGCTGTCCTAGCTGTCCTTCAATTAATTTTAACTAAAAAAAAAGGAACTATAAATTTACATTTCCAATCAGATGAGCCTCCTCCAAAGTTCTTAAGACCACTCCTTCTATAAAGATCCTATATAGCCCCAGGGCATGACTTACAACCCTCAGACTCTGATGGTTTGTGTAATACTTGGAGGCATTGCTAGATACCCTCTGGACTATTTTGAACAAAATGGCTATCTCATAATTTCGATATGATTAATTTGGGGAAAAGAGGGCGTGGGAGGGGGGCTAGTTGACCTTTGATCACTTTTGACTCTTAAAAATGGCACTAAAACTTTCAAATTCTTATCGAATGAGCTCCTTTCGAAGTTTCTATGACAGTTCTTTATATACAAACTGCCTTGGTTAGAAAAAATCAAATAAATAAATAATACTTTGAGCCCACATCGCTCATTACTTAAACAACGCTATTGCTCTACCTATGATATAAATACCTAAAGTCCTTTATAAACATCTAAACATATTAGAGGGAAAACACCCCCTTCTGTGCCATTTTACCCTTAGGTAACAACTCAATTTCTATGGTAATGGATGACATTTTTGAGATTGTCATCCGATTCAAGAAAGTCAAAAAGTTTAACGAATATACGTTTGGGATTGACACAACTATGTAGCCCCAGTAGTAATGGCTTTAAATAATGTAGATTAACCATTACACACCGATTGGCTAAGTAGGAGTGACGTGAATGTTTATTCTCTGCTTCTTGATCAGTTTTGAACTTTTTAGTTGTGAGGCCATAAGGCTTTCTGTGACATCCCTAGGGACAACTATTTTATTCCTTTAACCAAGAAGAAGGTTTAACGTTGCAAGGAGAAGGTTTAACGGCGCAAAAAGAAGGTTTAATGGCGCAAGAAGGAGGTTTAATGGCGAAAGAAGAAGGTTTAACGACGCATCCCTGTTTTTCCCGGTTCCGCGACGCCATGTTTCCGTGATGCAGCTGGAAAGATTCCAAAAAGACCCTGGATTCTAACAAGACCCCGTTTTAAAGTCATCTCTGCTTTCAAACGCACGTCCTGTGAAGTCTCACGACAAACCCCTGGTTCTTAATATATTCCATGACACCCCTGGCAGATTTTTCATAGAATTTCAACAACGCGCCCTGGAATCCCGTGACGTCACATGACACACCCCTGTTTCCAAGACACAGATCGCAAGATTTCAATAGTATATTTCCATGACATCCTTGGCAGACTCCTATAGAATTTTAAATAGTAACAGTTTCAGGCGGCGCACACGTGGGTGCTGTGTAATGAAAGCGCACATCTAAGGTGATGGCAGCGCACACATCACTGTCACATAATACTTTTTGAGAACTTACTTTTCGTCGAAACGTTCAAGGTCTTTTTTTAGTTCTTTGTCCTTGGTAGGACTCGAAAGATCAATTTCCATTTAATACAACAACTCCCCAGGCGCCAGGAACAGCGCGTTATTTCCAATATTCTGTAATGGTTAATACATTCTAGAAATAACGTATTGCACGCAACTAGATTTCCCATGTTTCAATTGCTAGAAAGAGGTGTTTGTTACATCTGTAATAATTGGCATACAGGCGGAGAATATCTATTTCCAGAAATTGCACCTTTTGCATTAAGAAATGCTTTCTTAGGGAGTGATACCAGATACTATTGTGAATTGTTCTTAATGTTTATTTAGCAATAAAGGCGAAAGGGCACTACATGATGCTTAAAGTGTGTAAACGCTTAGGTATTGAAGATTCGTCCTAAGAAATAAATATTAAAAACATAAACTTTTGTAAATAAAATTTCTATTAGTTAAAAAAATTACAACGTTATTAAAAGAATGAAAAAGCAATTAAAAACACGACAAAAAAACTAAAACTTGAAAAAGCTTATAATGGATAAAGTATAAACAAAAAGAACCAATTACCAAATAAAAATACATCCTTGTAATCGTTTCCAGACGGGCAAGGTTGATAATAGATGCAAATTTAGGAAATTATCATACATGTGGATTCTTAACCTCTTTCTCTAAAAAAAAAATATTGTAAACTAAAAAATGACCATTGTTTTTATTTGGACACCAGAAACTTGCTATTTAATTGCTCAATTGTGATGTTCAATGCTAAATTCAAGCCTTTGACAGTGAATGCTTGATACACGGCAGCCTCTAGCAGACATTACTGCACATATTACATTTTTCGGGGGCATTTTTCCAACAAAAATATTCACTTACACTAGAATTGATTGTTTAAACTTAATGAAAAAACCTCCCTAAGCTTTTCTTCTGATGAACCCTAAGAATTAAGGCCAGCGTGGCAAAATATACTACCCCCTGACGATGCCCTCAGGGGGTGAATGATAATACATGTGGATACTTCAACCTCTTTCTCTCAACAAATAAATTTTGTAAACTCAAAAATGACCATTGTTTTTAATTGGACAATTTCAACCTTTTTCTCTCAAATAAATAAATTTTGTAAACTAAAAAATGACCCTTGTTTTTAATTAGACAGCGGGAACTTGCCATTTCATTGCTAGATTGTAATTTACCATGCTAATTCCGAGCCTGTGACACTGAATGGTTGGTACACGGCAGCCTCTAGCAGGCATTATTGCACATATGACATTTTTCGGGGGCATTGTTCAAGCAAAAATATTCACTTACACTAAAATTAATCGTTTACACTTAAGGAAAAAGCGTCATTAACGTTTCTTCTGACGAACCCTAAGAATTGAGGCCAGTGTGGAACAATATATCACCTCTTCCCGTAAAATACCCTCAGGGGGCAAATTAGATTGCACGGCAAGTAGATTGTAATTTACCATGCTAACTACGAGCCTGTGAAACTGAATGATACACGGCAGTAGATTGTTAATTGTAGGGCAAGTAGATTGTAATGTACCAAGCTAAATCCGAGCCTGTGAAACTGAATGTTTGATACATGCCAGCCTCTAGCAGGCATTATTGCACATATGACATTTTTCGGGGGCATTATTCGAGCAAAATATTCACTTACACTAAAAGTAATCGTTTAAATTAAGGAAAAAACGTCATTAGCGTTTCTTCTGACGAACCCCAAGAATTGAGGCCAGTGTGGCACAATATACCCTCCCCCTCCCCTGACAACACCCTCCGGGGGAAAATTGTCATACATGTGGATTCTTCAACCTCTTTCTCTTAAAAAATAAATTTTGTAAACTAAAAAATTACCATTGATTTTAATTGGACAATTTTAAGCTTTTTCTCTAAAAAAAATAAATTTCGCAAACTAAAAAATGACAATTGTTTTTAATTAGATATCAGGAACTTGCCAATTCATTGCTCAATTGCTATATACCATGCTAACTCTGAGCCTGTGACACTGAATGGTTGGCACACGGCAGCCTCTAGCAGGCATTATTGCACATACGACATTTTTGGGGGCATTTTTCAACCAAAAATACTCACTTACACTAAAATTGATCGTTGAAACTTAAGGGGAAAACGACATTGGCGCTTCTTTTGATGAACCCTAAGAATTGAGGCCAGTCTGGCACAATATACCACCCCCTGAAAAAACCCTCAGGGGGTATACTACCATACATGTGGGTGCTTCAACCTCTTTCTCTAAAAAAATAGATTTTGTATACTAAAAAATTACCATTGTTTTTAATTGGACATCGGAAACTTGCCATTTTGTTGCTAGATTTTGATGTTCATGCTAACTCTGAGCCTTTGACACTGAATGAATGATACACGGCAGCCTCTAGCAGTCTTTATTTCACATATGACTTTTTTCAGGAATATTCACTTACATTAGCATTGATCGTTTAAACTTAAAGAAAAAAAAAACACCATTAGCGTTTCTTCTGATGAACCCTAAGAATTGAGGCCAGCGTGGCACCATATACCACCCCCCTGACAACAACCTCTGGCGGCAAATTAAAATACATGTGGATTCTTCAACCTATTTCTCTAAAAAAATTAATTTTGTAAATTAAAAAATGACCATTGTTTTTGATTGGACAATTTCAACCTTTTTCTCTCAAAAAAATAAATTTTGTAAACTAAAAAAATGACAATTGTTTTTAATTAGACAGCGGGAACTTGACATTTTATTTGCTAGATTGTTACGTACCATGCTAATTCAGAGCCTATGACATTGAATGGTTCAGACACGGCAGCCTCTAGCAGGCATTATTGCACATATGACATTTTAGGGGGCATTTTTCCAGCAAAAATATTCACTTACACTAAAATTAATCGTTTAAACTTAAGGAAAAAAACGCCCTTAACGTTTCTTCTGACGAACCCAAAGAATTGAGGCCACTAGTAGTACAGCTACAATGATAGAGACGAGGGTGGTACCCATATAGCTATAATGATAGAAACGAGGGTGGTACCCATATAGCTATAATGATAATTAGCAGACAGTACTCCCCTATATCTATAATGATAAGTAGCGGACAGTACACCCGCCATACAAGCAGACAGTGTAATGACCGGAATTCAACTACCGTGAAAATTCGTGCTGATCTGTGTTCAAAGTGCGTGATGTTTCCTTTGTTTGAAATTGTGAAATTCTTTCTGTAATTTAATTTTTTTAATTAATTTACATAAATTAATTTATTATTAATTATTCTACATAATTACATTAATTTTTTTTTTAATTTTAATAGTTTTTTTTATTGTTGTCATTTTATTGTACTCTAAAGATGATATTTTTCTTTTCCAATAATACGATTTTTTACATTCTAAGTATCGTCCCATTGATTTATTCGAAATTTGTGTTTGATGTAGGAATCGAACGTGAGACCCGTGATTTCCTAAGGTAAAAGAACGACACGTTAATCGACTGAACCAAGAAGCCATTGAACATATTATGATTTTAGAAATACATCCAATGAATTGTTTCTGGGACATTAACCAACTGATGTTAAGCGTCACAATATCGTAACAGGTTCATTCCATTGAACTGGAACAAATTCAAGCACATTCGATTTATCAATTGTATTTTTGATAGCTGTTAAAAGTGACCTGTTTCAGGACATTTTTATGGCATCATCATGAGAATATGCATATCACGATGATTTGAGATGCATACTAGACAAACAATTTCTTCTGATACTTGGGCCCCCAAGTCCTACCCCTATCGCTCAACCCTATCCCTCCACCCTCCCTCCAACCCCTACCCCTCCTCCCTCCCCCCCCCCCCAATTTTTTTTAGCTTTTTTTACATCTCTTAGAATGTAATGAAACACACTTAAAACACAAAAATTCATATTTAATATTTTCCAACTTCAAAATGGGAATATTATAGATATGTATGTCGCAACTTTTCCTATTAGAAAAATAATATTTGTAGTGACCAATTTTTTTTTTTTTTTTTTTAACTTTTTATTTTACATCTTAAAATGTCATGAAACACTTAAAACACAAAAAAATCATATTTAATATTTTCCCACTTCAAAACGGGAATGATATTGATATATGTGTCGCAACTTTTACTATTAGAAAAATAGTGTTTGTAGTGAAAAATTTTTTTTTAACTTAACTTTTTTTTTAACTTTTTTTTCAACTTTTTTTTTACATCTCTTAGAATGTCATGAAACACACTTAAAACAAAAGAAATTCTCATTTAATATTTTCCAACTTCAAAATGGGCACACACAAAGACTTGCAGACAAATATACAAACTTACACACACACACACACACACACACACACACACACACACACACACACACACACACACACACACACACACACACACACACACACACACACACACACACACACACACACACACACACACACACACACACACACACACACACACACACACACACACACACACACACACACACACACACACACACACACACACACACACACACACACACACACACACACACACACACACACACACACACACACACACACACACACACACACACACACACACACACACACACACACACACACACACACACACACACACACACACACACACACACACACACACACACACACACACACACACACACACACACACACACACACACACACACACACACACACACACACACACACACACACACACACACACACACACACACACACACACACACACACACACACACACACACACACACACACACACACACACACACACACACACACACACACACACACACACACACACACACACACACACACACACACACACACACACACACACACACACACACACACACACACACACACACACACACACACACACACACACACACACACACACACACACACACACACACACACACACACACACACACACACACACACACACACACACACACACACACACACACACACACACACACACACACACACACACACACACACACACACACACACACACACACACACACACACACACACACACACACACACACACACACACACACACACACACACACACACACACACACACACACACACACACACACACACACACACACACACACACACACACACACACACACACACACACACACACACACACACACACACACACACACACACACACACACACACACACACACACACACACACACACACACACACACACACACACACACACACACACACACACACACACACACACACACACACACACACACACACACACACACACACACACACACACACACACACACACACACACACACACACACACACACACACACACACACACACACACACACACACACACACACACACACACACACACACACACACACACACACACACACACACACACACACACACACACACACACAGACACACACACACACACACACACGCAAAAAACTCACATACACACACACACACGAAAACTTACACACACATGCCAAAAACTTACACACACACAAAAAAACTCACACAAACATAAAATATTACACACACACAAAAACTTACACACACACAAAAACTTACACACACACAAAAACTTACACACACAAACAAAAAATTAAACACACACAAAAACTTACACACAAACTAAAACTTACACACACACACACAAAAAACTGCCACACACACACAAAAACTTACACACACACACAAAAACTTACAAACACACAAAAACTTACACACACACAAAAACTTACACACTCAAAAAGACTTACACACACACACACAAAAACTTACACACTTAACAACTTACATACACACAAAAACTAACACACACACAAAAACTTACACACACATACAAACTTACACACACAAAAAATCTTAAAAACACATAAAAACTTACACACACAAAAACTTACACACACACAAAAATACTAACACACACAGACAAAAACTTACACACACACACAAAAACTTATACACACATAAAAACTTACACACACACAAAAAACTTACACACGCAAAAAAACTTACACACACACACAAAAAACTAACACACACAAAAAAACACACACACACAAAAACTTACACACAAAAAAAAACTTACACACACACAAAAACTTACACACACACAAAAAAACTAACACACACAAAAAAAATTACACACAAAAAAAAATACACAAACACACAAAAAAAAACACACAATCAAAAACTTACACAAACAAACACACAAAAACACTTACACACACACACACACACAAAAACAAAAATACACAAAAAAACTTACATAAACAAACAAAATTACACACACACACAAAAACTTACACACACAAAAAAACTTACACACACACAAAAACTGACACACACACAAACAACTACACACAAACAAAAAATAAAACAAACACACAAACAATTACACACACACACAAAAACTTACACACACATAAAAACTTACACACACACAAAAAAACATACACACACACAATAAAACATACACACACACAAACATACACACACACAAAAACATACACACACAAAAAAACTAGAAAACGCACAAAAACAATTACACACACACAGAAACTAACACACACACACAAAAACTTACACACATACAAAAACTTAACACACACAAAAACTTATACACACACAAAAAAATACACATACACAAAAACTTACACACACAAAAACTTACACACACACAAAAACTTACACACACACAAAAAAACTTACCCACACACAAAAAAACACACTCACCCACACCCTCAACCCCTCACCCCCCATCCACACTTACCCCCCCCCCATCCATGGAAACTCCATCACCTGGAAAAACACACTTTGTGTGTTTGTATGTGTGTAAGTTTTTTTGTGTGTAAGTTTTTGCGTGTGTGTGTGTGTAAGTTTTTGTGTGTGTGTGTGTAAGTTTTTGTATGTGTGTGTAAGTTTTTGTGTGTGTGTGTAAGTTTATGTGTGTGTGTAAGTTTTTGTGTGTGTTTAAGTTTTTGTGTGTGTGTAAGTTTTTTTGTGTGTGTGTTAGTTTTTGTGTGTGTGTAAGTTTTTGTGTGTGTGTGTAAGTTTTTTTTTGTGTGTGTAAGTTTGTGTGTGTGTGTAAGTTATTAGGTATGTGTAAGTTTTTGTGTGGGTGTAAGTTTTTGTGTGTGTGTAAGTTTTTGTGTGTGTGTAAGTTTTTGTGTGGATGTAAGTTCTCATGTGTGTGTGTAAGTTTTTGTGTGTTTGTAAGTTTTTTTGTGTGTGTGTAAGTTTTTGTGTATGTGTAAGTTTTTATGTGTGTGTAAGTTTTGTGTGTGTGTGTAAGTTTGTGTGTGTGTGTGTAAGTTTTTGTGTGTGTGTGTTTTTTTGTGTGTGGAAGTTTTGTGTGCGTGTGTAAGTTTGTGTGTGTTTGTTAGTTTTTATATGTGTGTGTGTAAGTTTTTGTGGTTGTTTAATTTTTTTGTGTGTTTAAGTTTTTGTGTGTGTGTAAGTTTTTGTATGTTTTAGTTTTTGTGTGTTTCTGTATTTTTTGTGTTTCTAAGTTTTTGTGTGTGTGTAAGTTTTTGTGTGCGTGTGTAAGTTTTTGTGTGTGTGTGTGTGTGTGTGTGTAAGTTTTTTTGTTTGTTTGTGTTTTAGTTTTTGTGTTTGTGTAAGTTTTTGTGTGTGTGTAAGTTTTTTTCTGTGTGTAAGTTTTTTTGTGTGTGTGTAAGTTTTTGTGTGTGTGTGTAAGTTTTTGTGTGTGTGTAAGTTTTTGTTTGTTTGTGTGTGTTCAAGTTTTTGTGTGTGTGTATGTTTTTGTGTGTGTGTGTGTTAGTTTTTGTGTGTGTGTAAGTTTTTGTGTGTGTGTAAGTTTTTGTGTGTGTGTGTGTTAGTTTTTGTGTGTGTGCTTGTAAGTTTTTGTGTGTGTGTTTGCAAGTTTTTGTGTGTGTGTTAGTTTTTGTGTGTGTAAGTTTTTGTGTGTGTGTGTAAGTTTTTGTGTGAGTGCGTAAGTTTTTGTGTGTGAAAGTTTCTGTGTGTGTGTGTAAGTTTTTGTGTGTCTGTGTAAGTTTTTGTGTATGTGTGTGTGTAAGTTTTTGTGCGTGTGTGTAAGTTTTTGTGTGTGTGTAAGTTTTTGTGTGTGTGTAAGTTTTTGTGTGTGTGTGTTTGTGTGTGTAAGTTTTTGTGTGTGTGTGTAAGTTTCTGTGCGTGTTTGTAAGTTTTGTGTGTGTGTAAGTTTCTTTGTGTGTGTGTGTCTTTTTGTGTCTGTAAGTCTTTGTGTGTGTAAGTTTCTGTGTGTGCGTAAGTCTTTGTGTGTGTGTGAGCCTTAGTGTCGTGTAGTCTTCGTGTGTGTGTAAGTCTTTGTGTGTGTGTAAGCTTTGTGTGTGTGTGTCTCTGTGTGTGTGTTCAGTGTGTAGCCCAGTGCTGTGCCCCTAGTGTGTGCAAGCCTCGTGTGTGTGCAGCTCTTTAGGCATGTGCAAGCCTCCAGTGTGTGCAAGCTCTTGTGTGTGTGCTGTCTCAGTGCGTGTGCAGCTCCTCAGTGTGTGTAAGCCCTCTGATGTGTGTGCCTCAGGCAGTCTGTGTGCGTGTGTTCCTTGTGTGTGTGTGTCTCGTGTGTGTGTGTGCAGTCCTCTGTGCGTGTGTGCAGCCCCTAGCGTGTGTGCAAGCCCTCAGGTGTGTGCAGCCCTCAGTGTGCAGCCTGCTTCCAGGTGTGTCAGCCCCAGGCGTGTGTCCAGGCAGCCCCCAGGTGTGTCGTTCAGTGGCAGCCCTTATGTAGTGCAGCCCCTGTGTGTGTGTGCTGCTCCAGGTGTGTCCAGTGTGCGTGCAGCCCCTCAGGCAGTGCAAGCCCTCAGTGTGCGTGTCCAGTGTGTGCAAGCCCTGTGTGTGTAAGCCCTAGGTAAGCCTCAGTGTGTGTGCGTGTGTCTGCAGTGTCAGTGCATGTCTCTTGTGCTGTGTGTGCAAGCCTCAGTGTGTGCATGCTCCTCAGGTGTGGCCTGTGTGCAAGTCCTTGTGTGTGTGTAGCTCCTCAGTGTGTGTGTCCTTCAGGTGTGCAAGCCCTCAGTGTGTGTGCAAGCCCCAGTGTGTGTGTGTGCAAGCCCTAGTGTGTGTGCAAGCCCTGTGCGTGCGTCGTGTGTGCCTCAGTGTGCAAGCCTCAGTGTGTGCAAGCCCTTGTGTGTGCAAGTCCGTGTGTGTGTGCAGCCTCAGGCTGTAAGCCCTAGTGTGTGTGTGTCTCTGTGTGTGTGCAAGCCCTCAGTGTGTGCAAGCCTCCAGTGTGTGTGTGCCTCTAGGTGTGTGCAGCCCTCAGGTGTGTGCAAGCTCTGTGTGTGTGCAGCCCTTGTGTGTGTGCAAGCCCTCAGTGTGTGCAAGCCTCATGTGCGTGTGCAAGCCCCTAGTGTGCGTGTCTGTGCTGTGTCAGCTGTGCGTGCAGGCCCCTAGTGTGTGTGTGTCTCTGTGTGTGTGTGTGCTGCCTCTGTGTGTGTGTGTCTCTTGTGTGCGTGCATGAGCCTCTGTGTGTGTGTAAGCCCTGTGTGTGTGCAAGTCTCTAGTGTGTGTAAGCTCTCATGTGTGTGTAAGCCTCTAGTGTGTGTGTGCTCTGCAGGCAAGTCTCTGTGTGTGTAAGCCCTTGTGTGTGTGTGCTCTGCAGTGCGTGCAAGCCTGCTGTGTGCAAGCCTTGTGTGTGTGCAAGCTCTTTGTGTGTGTAAGCTCTTTGTGTGTGTGTGCAAGCCTTGTGCGTGTGCTCTCTGTGTGTGTAAGCCTCATGTGTGTGTGTCGCTGTGTGTGCAAGTCTCTGTGTGTGTGTGCTCTGTGTGCGTGCTCTTGTGTGTGCGTGCCTCAGTGTGTGTGCATGTGTGTGTGTGTAAGCCCTTGTGTGTGCAAGCTTCTGTGCGTGTGTGCTCTTGTGTGTGTAAGCTCTTGTGTGTGTGCGTCTCTGTGTGTGTAGCCTTGTGTGTGTGTGTCTCTGTGTGTGTGCAAGCCTTAGTGTGTGTGTCAGCCTCATGTGCTGTGTGTAAGTCTTTGTGTGTGTGCCTCTGTGTGTGTGCAAGCTCTCTTGCGTGCTGTGTGTTCCAGTGTGTGCGTGCCCTTGTGTGTGTGTGCCTCTGTGTGTGTGTCTCTTGTGCGTGTGTAGCCTTTGTGTGTGTGCAAGCCCTGTGTGTGTGCAAGCCTCGTGTGCTGTGTGCGTGCAAGCCTCAGTGTGTGTGTGTCTCTGTGTGTGTGTAAGCTCTCTGTGTGTGCAAGCCCTGTGTGTGTGCGTGCAGCCCTGCGTGTGCTGCAGTCCCTGTGCGTGTGTAAGCCCTTGTGTGTGTGTAAGTCTCCATGTGTGTGCAAGCTCTATGTGTGCGTGTGTGTCTCAGTGTGTGTGTGTGTGTGTGTGCAGCCTCAGGTGTGTGCGTGCCTCTGTGTGTAAGCCTCATGTGTGTGTGCAAGCCCTAGGTAGTGTGTGTGTAAGTCCCTGTGTGTGTGCAAGCCCTAGTGTGTGCAAGTGTCTCTAGTGTGTGTGTAAGCCTCTGTGCGTGTGTGTCAGTCCTGTGTGTGTAGTCTGTGTGTGTCAGTGTTCAGGTGTGTGTGTGCAAGCCTCCAGTGTGTGCGTGTCAGTGCTGTGTGTGTGTGCTGTCTCAGTGTGTGTGTCCTGTGTGTGTGTAAGCCTCTGTGTGTGTAAGTCCCTGTGTGTGTGTGTAAGCTCTTGTGTGTGTCGTAAGTTCTCCTAGTGTGTGTGTGCAGTCCTGTGTGCGTGTGTAAGTCTCTGTGTGTGTGCAGCCTCAGTGTGTGTGTAAGCTCCTGTGTGTGTGTAAGTCCCTATGTGTGTGTGTAGTGTGTCCGTGTGTGCAGCCTCAGTGCTGTGTGCTAGTGTGTATGCCTCTAGTGTGTGTGTGTCTTTGTGTGTGTGCAAGCCTCAGTGTGTGTGTGTGCAGCCTTGTGTGTGTGTGCTCTGTGTGTGTGTGTCTTTGTGTGTGTGTAAGCCTCTGTGTGTGTGTGTCTCTGTGTGTGCGTGCAGCCTCTGTGTGTGTGTGCAAGTCCTTGTGTGTGTGTAAGTCTCTGTGTGTGTGTAAGCCTCTGTGTGTGTGTAGTCCTTGTGTGTGTGTGTAAGCTCTTGTGTGTGTGTAAGCCTCTGTGTGTGTGTGTGTCCTTGTGTGTGTGTAAGCTCTTGTGTGTGTGTAGCCTCAGTGTGTGTGTAAGTCTCTGTGTGTGTGCAAGTCTCTGTGTGTGTGTAAGCTCTCTGTGTGTGTAGCCTCGTGTGTGTGTGTCTCTGTGTGTGTGCAAGCCTCTGTGTGTGTGTGCTCTGTGTGTGTGTGTGTCTTCGTGTGTGTGCAAGTCTCTGTGTGTGTAAGTCTCTGTGTGTGTGTAAGTCTCTGTGTGTGTGTGTCTGTGTGTGTGTGTAAGCCTTTGTGTGTGTGCAGCCTCAGTGTGTGCAGCCTTGTGTGTGTGTGAGTCTCTGTGCGTGTGTGCAAGCTCTCTGTGTGTGCAAGCTGCCTTTGTGTGTGCAAGCTCCTGTGCGTGTGCATGCTCTCAGTGTGCGTGTGCAGCTCTGTGTGCGTGCAAGCCTCTGTGTGTGTGCAGCCTGTGTGTGTGCAAGCTCTGTGTGCAAGTCCTTGTGTGTGCGCAAGCCTTCGTGTGTGCAGCCTCATGTGTGTGCAAGCCTCAGTGCAGTGCTGCGTGCGTCTGTGTGTGTGCAAGCCTCGTGTGCGTGCGCGTCTGTGCAAGCCTCTGTGTGCGTGTGTCTCTGTGCGTGTGCAAGCTCTCTGTGTGTGTGCAAGCTCTCAGGTGCGCAAGCCTGCGTGTGCAGTGTGTCTCTGTGCGTGCAAGCTCTTGTGCGTGCGTGCCTTCAGTGTGCGTGCAAGCCTCTAGTGCGTGCAGCTCTGCGTGTGCAAGCCTCAGTGTGCGTGCAAGCCCTTGTGTGTGCGCATGCCTCAGTGTCAGTGCAAGCCCTTGTGCTGTGCAAGCCTCAGTGTGTGCAAGCCTCTGTGTGCGTGTCATGCCTGTGTGTGCAGCCCTCAGTGCGCAAGCTCTGCAGTGTGTGCAAGCCCTTGTGCGTGTGTAAGCTCTCGTGTGTGTGCAAGCCTCAGGTGTGCAAGCTCTTGCGTGTGCGTGCCTCAGTGTGTGCAAGCCTTTGTGTGTGTGCAAGCTCTGTGCGTGCGTAAGCCTCGTGCGTGTGCTCTCTGTGTGTGCAAGCCTCTGTGTGTGCAAGCCTCAGTGCGTGCAAGCCTCTGTGTGTGCAAGCCTCTGTCGTGTGTGCAAGCCTCTCGTGTGTGCAAGCCTCTGTGTGTGCAAGCCTCAGTGTGCAAGCCTCTGTGCGTCGTGCAAGCCTTTGTGCGTGTGCCTGTGCGTGCCTGTGTGCAAGCCTCTGTGTGTGCGTGCCTTCTGTGTGTGCAAGTCTCTGTGTGCAAGCTCTTGTGCGTGCAAGCCTGTGCGTGCGCAAGCCTCTGTGTGCGTGCAAGCCTCTGTGCTGTGTGCGTGCAAGCCTTTGTGTGTGCAAGCCCTAGTGCGTGTGCAAGCCTCTGCGTGTGCGCAAGCCTCTGTGTGCGTGCAAGCCCTTGTGTGTGCATGCCTCTGTGCGTGCGTGTCTCTGTGTGCGTGCAAGCCTCAGTGCGTGCAAGCTCTTGTGCGTGTGCAAGCCTCAGTGTGTGCAAGCTCTCTGTGTGTGCAAGCTCTTGTGTGTGTGTCTGTGTGCGTGCAAGCTCCTGTGCGTGCAGTCCTGTGCGTGCCTCTGTGTGTGCAAGCCTCAGTGCGTGCAAGCCTCATGCGTGCGTGCAAGCTCTCAGTGTGTGCCTCGTGTGTGCGCAAGCTCCTGTGTGCGTGCCTGCGTGCTGTGTGTCTGCAGTGCAAGCCCTCAGTGTGTGTGCCTCAGTGCATGCCTTAGTGCGTAGCCCTGTGCAGTGCAAGCCTCTGTGTGCAAGCCTGTGCAAGCCTCAGTGTGTGCAAGCTCTTGCGTGTGCAAGCCTCAGTGCAGTGCAAGCCTCTGTGCAGGCCTGTGCGCAAGCCTCAGTGCGTGTGCAAGTCTCTGTGCAGTGCAAGCCTCATGTGTGCAAGCCTTGTGTGCAGCCTCAGTGCAAGCCTCAGTGTGCGTGCAAGCCTCAGTGTGCAAGTCTCTGTGCAAGCCTGTGCAAGCCCTGTGTGTGTGCAAGCATGCCTCAGGTGCGTGCAAGCCTCTGTGCGTGCAAGCCTCAGTGTGTGCAGCCTGTGCGTGCAAGCCTCTGTGCGTGCAAGCCCTGTGCGTGCAAGCCTCAGTGCGTGCGTGCAAGCCTCAGTGTGTGCGTGCTCTGTGTGTGCGTGCAGCCTCTGTGCATGTGCAAGCCTCTTGTGTGTGCAAGCCTCATGCGTGTGTCTGTGTGTGCGCTCTCAGTGTGCGTGCAGCCTCTGTGTGTGTGTGCAAGCCTCCGTGTGTGTGCGTCTCAGTGTGCAAGCCTCAGTGCGTGCGCAGCTCTCAGTGCGTGCAAGCTCCTGTGTGTGTGTGCCTAGGCCTCTGTGTGTGTGCGAGCCTCAGTGTGTGTGTGTGTCCCTGTGTGTGTGTAGCCTCTGTGTGTGCAGTGCTCTTTGCGTGTGTGCAAGCCCTAGTGTGTGTGCGTGCTCCTCATGTGTGCAAGCCCTCTGTGTGTCAGTGCAAGTCTCTGTGTGTGTGTGCAAGCCTCTGTGTGCGTGTGTCTCAGTGTGTGTGCAAGCCTCTCAGGTGCAGTGCCTTGCGTGTGTGCAAGTCCTGTGTGTGTGTGCAAGCTCTTGTGTGTGTGTAAGCTCTCGTGTGTGCGTGTCAGGCAGCCTTTGTGCGTGTGCAAGTCTCTGTGTGCTGTGTGCAAGTCTCTGTGTGTGTGCAAGCCCTAGTGTGTCTGTGTGTGTGCAAGCTCTCTGTGTGTGTGCAAGCCTCTGTGCGTGCGTAAGCCTCTGTGTGTGCAAGCTCTGTGTGTGTGCAAGCCTTGCGTCAAGTCTGTGTGCAAGCCTCTGTGTGTGTGTGCGTGTCCGTGTGTGTGTGCAAGCCTCTAGTGTGTGTGTGCAGCCTCAGTGTGTGTGTGTCTCGTGTGTGTGTGTGTGCAAGCCTTTGTGTGTGTGTGCTCGTGCTGTGTGTGTGTGTGTGCCTTGTGTGTGCAAGCCTCGTGTGTGTGCAAGCCTCTGTGTGTGTGTAAGTTTCTGTGTGTGTGTAAGTCTCTGTGTGTGTGCAAGCTCTTGTGTGTGTGTAAGTCTCTGTGTGTGTGTAAGTCTCTGTGTGTGTGTAAGTCCTTGTGTGTGTAAGTCTTTGTGTGTGTGTAAGTCTCTGTGCGTGTGTAAGTCTTGTGTGTGTGTGCAAGCCTTTGTGTGTGTAAGCTCTGTGTGTGCCTGTGTGCAAGCCTTGTGTGTGTGCCTGTGTGTAAGTCTTTGTGTGTGTAAGCCTCTGTGTGTGTGCAAGTCTTTGTGTGTGTGTAAGTGCTTCTGTGTGTGTGTAAGTCTTTGTGTGTGTGTAAGCTTCTGTGTGTGTGTAAGCTTTTGTGTGTGTGTAAGCTCTTGTGTGTGTGTAAGTCTTGTGTGTGTGTGTAAGTTCTGTGTGTGTGCTCTGTGTGTGTGTAAGCTCTTGTGTGTGTGTAAGCTCTTGTGTGTGTGTGTAAGTTTTTGTGTGTGCAAGTCCTTGCAGTGTGTAAGTCTCTGTGTGTGTGTGCAAGTCTTTGTGTGTGTGTGCTGTGTGTGTCTTTGTGTGTGTGCAAGCTTCTGTGTGTGTGTAAGTCTCTTGTGTGTGTGTAAGCCTTTGTGTGTGTAAGCTTTTGTGTGTGTGTAGTCTTTGTGTGTGTGTAAGCTCTTGTGTGTGTGTAAGTCTTTTGTGTGTGTGTAAGTTTTTGTGTGTGTGTAAGTTTTTGTGTGTGTGTAAGTTTTTGTGTGTGTGTAAGTCTTTGTGTGTGTGTGTGTATGTTTGTGTGTGTAAGTTTTTTTGTATGTGTAAGTTTTTGTGTGTGTGTAAGTTTTTGTGTGTGTGTGTAAGTTTTTGTGTGTGTGTGTAAGTTTTTGTGTGTGTGTGTGTGTATGTGTAAGTTTTTGTGTGTCTATAAGTTTTTGTGTGTGTGTAAGTTTTTGTGTGTGTGTAAGTTTTTGTGTGTGTGTAAGTTTTGGGTGTTTGTTTGTTTTTTTTTGTTTTTAAGTTTTTGTGTGTGTGTGTGTGTGTTTGTGTGTGTGTATTTTTGTTCGTGGGTTTTTTATTATTTGTTTGTTTAAGTTTTTTTATGTTTGTAATTTTTTTTGCATGTGTAAGTTTTTTTTTGTGTGTGTAAGTTTTTTTGTGTGTAAGTTTGTGTGTGTAAGTTTTTTTGGGTGTGTAAGTTTTTTTGTGTGTGTATATTTTGTTTTGTGTGTGTTAGTTTTTTTTTGTGTGTGTATTTTTTTTTGTTTGTGTCAGTTTTTTTGTTTGTGTAAGTTTTTGTGTGTGTGTAAGTTTTTGTATGTTTGTTAGTTTTTGTGTGTGTGTAAGTTTTTTTGTGTTTGTTTAAGTTTTTGTATGTGTTTAAGTTTTTGTGTGTGTGTGTGTGTGTTTGTTTGTGTGTGTGCAAGTTTGTGTGTGTGTGTGTAAGTCTTTGTGTGTGTGCCCATTTTGAAGTTGGAAAATATTAAATGTGAAATTCTTATGTTTTAAGTGTGTTTCATGACATTCTAAGAGATGTAAAAAAAAAGTTGAAAAAAAAGTTAAAAAAAAGTTTAAGTTAAAAAAAAAAATTGGTCACTACAAACATTATTTTTCTAATAGTAAAAGTTGCGACACATATATCTATATCATTCCCGTTTTGAAGTGGAAAAATATTAAATATGATTTTTTTTTGTGTTTTAAGTGTGTTTCATGACATTCTAAGATGTAAAAGAAAAAGTTAAAAAAAAAACATTGGTCACTACAAATATTATTTTTCTAATAGGAAAAGTGGCGACACACATATCTACATCATTCCCATTTTGAAGCTGGAAAATATCAAATATGAATTTTTTGTGTTTTAAGTGTGTTTCATGACATTCTAAGTTATGTAAAAAAAAAGTTTAAAAAAACTGTCAAAAAAAAATTTTTTTGGGGGGGGGAGGGGTTGGAGGGAGGATGGAGGGATAGGGTTGAGCGATAGGGGTAGTTCTTGGGGGCCCAAGTATCAGAAGAAATTGTTTGTCTAGTATGCATCTCAAATCATCGTAATATGCATATTCTCATGATGATGCCATAAAAATGTCCCGAAACAGGTCACTTTCAACACCTATCAAAAATACAATTGATAAATCGAATGTGCTTGAACTTGTTCCAGCTCAATGGAATGAACCTGTTACGTTAATGTGACGCTTAACATCAGTTGGGCTATGTCCCAGAAACAATTCATTGGAAGTATTTCTAAAATCATAATATGTTCAATGGCTTGTTGGTTCAGTCGATTAACGTGTCGTTCTTTTACCTTAGGAAATCACGGGTCTCACGTTCGATTCCTACATCAAACACAAATTTCATATAAATTAATGGGAAGTTACTTAGAATGTAAAAAATCGTATCATTGGAAAAGAAAAATATCATCATTAGAGTACAATAAAATGACATCAATAAAAAAAACTATTAAAATTAAAAAAAAAGAAAAATTAATTAATGTAATTATGTAAATTAATTAATAATAAATTAATTTATGTAAATTAATTAAACAAATTAAATTACAGAAAGAATTTCACAATTTCAAACAAAGGAAACGAATCACTACCATGAAAACATCACGGACTTTGAACACAGATCAGCACGAATTTTCACGGTAGTTGAATTCCGGTCATTACACTGTCTGCTTGTATGGCGGGTGTACTGTCCGCTACTTATCATTATAGATATAGGGGAGTACTGTCTGCTAATTATCATTATAGCTATATGGGTACCACCCTCGTTTCTATCATTATAGCTATATGGATACCACCCTCGTCTCTATCATTGTAGCTATACTACTGCCAGTGTGGAACAATATACTACCCCCTCCCGTGAAACACCTTCAGGGAGCAAATTATTATACATGTGGATTTATCAACCTTTTTTCTTTCAAAAAATCAATTTTGTAAACTAAAAAATTACCATTGTTTTTAATTGGACATCGGAAACTTGCCCTTTCATTGCTAGATTGTGATGTTCCATGCTAACTCCGAGCCATTGACACTCAATGTTGACACACGGCAACCTCTAGCAGGCATTATTGCACATAAGACATTTTTAGGGGGCATTTTTCAGCAAAAATATTTACTTACACTAGAATTGATTTTTTAAACTATAAGAAATACCTACCGTTTCCACAAACAGCTTAGGGGAAATTTTGACTATAGGTATGCTAGCACTGGAGTATTTTAAACAATTATATACGCCATTCTAACATTTGTTACATATTTTTAATATTTTTAGGGCTTAAGTGTCGAGGTTTAAGAATTTTATGAGATTATTTTCTGTATTTTAATATTTTTACGTATTTGTCATTATTTTCACGGGGTTTAATAGATCCAAAGGCAAGGAAACGTTGAACCTCGAGACAAGAATGGCACTGCGATACCGTTTTCACAAACACCTAGGGGGCAATTTTGACTAAGGATGTACTAGCATTTAAGTCTATTTTATTTTCTAGGGCTTATGGGCGAGGTTGAGAATTTTAACAGATTATTTTCCCTTGATTTGGAATTAAAATCAAGTAGTTTACAGTAGGCATCAAGACATGGCTAATTGTAGAAAAAAGCCAAGACAGGTGGTCCAGGTATTTAACATTGAGAAGCAAATCTGGGATAAGCCCTGGGATACGTTTAAATATTTTTACATATTTTTCATTATTTTCTGGCGGGTTTAAAAGAGACGTTTTACATATTTTTTTCCCCTGAAACTTGTACATTGATACTTGACCTCGTGAAACTTACTATGTTCATGGAAATTGTTTGTGAAGCTTGTTGCATGTTGTTTTTTCTCTTCATAAGGCTTATACATTGATTTTTCTCCTAGCGAAACTGAATATGATAATAATAATAATAATAATAATAATTATAATTTATTATAAGCCAAAAAACAGGCCATACAGAACAGTATTCTTAATTACATTCCACAAGAAAAATAACATAAATATCAAGTTTCACTCATTGATGTCAACGCTTCATTTACATATTTACATAACTGCCTGATTGTCCTTTTTACAGTCGTTTTCAGGAATATGTTCATGGAACTTATTGCATGCTTATTATTGTTAGTTAATGTTGTTGCATGTTGATTTTTCTAGTTGTGAAACTTGTATATTGATTTTTCTCCACGTGAGATTGACTATGTTCTTGGAACTTGTTGCTTGATGATTTTTGTCATGGAACTAGACGCATACTGATTTTGTTCGTGAAACTGAGTACTTGTGGATTTTTTTCTCTTCGCAAAACTACTAAAAAGATTTTTCTTGTCGTAAATCTGATTTTAATCAAGGAACTTATTGCGTGCAAGTTTTAGTTCGTGGAACTTCTTACACGCTGATTTTCTCTCCGTGAAACTTTTAAATTGAATTTTCTTTTCGTAAAACTTGTTTCACGTTGATTCCTCTCTTCATGTGAATGTACACTGGTTTCTTCTCATTGTGAAACTCGTCTTACTCGTAAAACTCATTAAATGCTGATTTTGCTCTTGAAACTAGTTACATGTTTCTTCTGTTTTTTCTCTTAGCAAACTTATACACTTTTCTCTTAGCGAAACTAATTTTGTTCATGGAACTCATTTTATGCTTATTATTATTGGGGAACGTTGTTACATGTTGATTTTTCTCAACGTGAAACCTATAGATTAATTTTTCTTCTCAAGAAACTAATTTTGTCTATGGAAGTTGTTGCATGATGATTTTATTTCGTGGAGCTTGCTGAGGGCTGATTCTTTTCTAGAAACTAGTTACATGTTTTTTTTCTCTTTGCAAACTTGTACACGTTTATCCAAGCGAAACTGATTTTGTTTTTGGAACTCATTGCATACTATTGTTCGTAAACGTGGCTGTATTTTGATTGTTTCTCATCGGGAAACATATACATTGATTTCTTTTCTCCACGCAAAACCTTTTTTTCCATGCAACTTATTGCATGATGATTTTATTTCGTGGAACTTGCTGAGGACTGATTTTTGTTTGTGAAAATTTTTTTCGTCTCTCTCTTCGCAAAACTTGTACAATGATTTTCTTATCGTGAATCTTATTTTGTTCAAGGAACTTTTTGCGTGCAGATTTTAGTATGTGGAACTTGTTACACGCTTATTTTCTCTTCGTGAAACTTCTAAATTGACTTTTTTTCTCGTGAAACATGTTTCATATTATTTTTCTCTTCACGAAAAATTACACTGATTTTTTTTTTCATTGTGAAACTCATTTTTTTCGTGAAACTCATTACATGCTTATTTTTTTTGTGAAACTAGTTACATGTTGTTTTTCTTAATATTCTTAATTCTTAATTTAATCAAAGAAGAGAAAACGTTCCACTTCTCCTCTGGATTTTTCTGTAGAAGAGAAATGTTACACTTCAGTTTTGATTTTCCCCAAAGAAAAGAAAAAGTTCCACTTTAATTCTGATTTCAATGCTGACATTTTGATTCTGAGTTTTTCCAATGAATTTAAAAAAAGTTCCTGATTGATTCTAAATTTTCTCATGAAGCTAAGAAAAGTTCAAATTCTCTTCTGAATTTTCCATAGAAGAGAAAAAGTTACACTTCAGTTCTGAATCTTCTCTAAGAAGAGGAAAAGCAAAGTTACATTTCGATTCGAAATTTTATCCAATGAAGTGAAAATAGTCACCTTTCAGTTCTGTGTTTCTCGATAGAAGAGAAAATTTCTTATCAGTTCTGAATTTTCTAAAAAAAGAGAAATGCTACGCTTGAGTTTTCCAAAAGAAGAAAAAGTTCCATTTAAGTTCTGAATTTTCTTAAGAAAGAGAAAAAGTTCCACTTTAATTCTGAATTTTGTAAAGGAAGAGAAAAAGTTACACTTCAATTCCTAATTTTTGCAAAGAATAGAAAAAAGTTCAATCGTGAGGAGAAAAAAAAAATCAATGTAGGAGATTTATGAGGAGAAAAATCAACGTGCAACAAGTTTTAAGAACACAAATCAGCATGTAATAAGTTCCACGATCAAAAGACAAGTTTCACATTGAGAAAAAAATAATCACTCAACATTTTCATGAAGAGAGAAATCAAAGTGAAACATATTTCACGAGAAGAAAAAATTAATATACAAGTTTTACGAAGAGAAAATCAACGTGTAACAAGTTCCACGAAATAAATCATAATGCAACGAGTTCCATAGAAAAAATTAGTTTCATAAAGTAAAAATTGTTGTAAATGTTTCACAATGAGAAAAGTCAACATGTAACAACGTTTGCGAACAATAATAAGCATGCAATGAGTTAAATGAAAAAAAAATCAGTTTCGCTAGGAGAAAAGTGTACAAGTTTGCTAAGAGAAGAAAAGACACAAGAAAATGTAACTAGTTTCACGAACAAAATCAACATGTAATGAGTATCACGAATAAGACGAGTTCCACAATAAGAAAAACACTCAGTATACAGTCTTATGAAAAGAGAAATCAGCGTGAAACATGTTTCACGAGAAGAAAAATCCATGTAAAAGTTTTACAACGAGAAAATAAACGTGTAAGAAGTTCCGAGAACTAAAATCTGCACACAATTAGCTCCTTGAATAAAATCAGATTCACAATGAGAATAATTATTGTGCTAGTTTTGCGAATAAAAAAAAATCCACATGCAATAAGTTTCACGAATAACAATCAATTCGCATCAGATTCAATGAGGAAAATCATGAACATAGTCAGTTTCACGTGGCAAAAATTAATGTACAAGTTTTACGATGAGAAAAAACAACATGAAACGACGTTTACGAACAATAACAAGCAATCAATGAGTTCCAAGAATATAGTCAATTTCACTAGAAGAAAAATCAATGTATAAGTTTAATGAAGAGACAAAAACAACATACAACAAGTTTGACGAACAAGTTCTTTTGACATAGTCAGCTTGACGAGGTCAAGTATCAATGTAAAAAATTCCCAAAGATAAGAAACAACATGCAAGAAGTCTCTATTTAACCCCCGCGAAATAATGACAGATATCTGAAAATCTTAAAATACCGAAAATAATCTCTTAAAATTCTCAAACCTCACCCCATAAGCACTAGAAAATATTAAAAATATAAAACAAATTTTTAACTATCGAACATAAATGCTCAAATCTTTAAATGCTAGTATATTTTTAGTCAAAATTGCCCCCTAGGTGTATGTAAAAACGGTATCGCAGTGCCATTCTGGTATCGAAGTTGAATGTTTTCATGCTCTTGGATCGATTAAACCCCAGGAAAATAATGAAAAATATGTAAAAATATTAATTTGCGGAAAATAATCTCTTAAAATTCTCAAACTTCGACCCTAAAGCCCTAGAAGACATTAAAACCATGAAAAAATGTTAAAATATGATAAATAATGGCTTAAATACTCAAGTGCTAGCATACCCCTATTCAAAAATGCCCCCTAGGTGTTTGTGAAAATGGTGGGTATTTCATTAAGTTTAAACTATGAATTCTAGTGTAAGTGAATATTTTAGCTGAAAAAAAATCCCAAAAATGTCATATGTACAATAATTCCTGCTAGAGGCTGACATTTATCAACCATTCAGTCTCAAAGGCTTAGAACTAGCATGGAACCTCACAATCTAGCAATGAAATGATAATTTTTCGCTGTCCAATTAAAAACAATGGTCATTTTCAGTTTACAAAATTTATTTTTTTAGAGAAAAAGGTTAAAAATCCATATGATAATTTGCCCCATGAGGGTTTTTCGGAGGGGGGGATATTTTGTGCGAAACAGGCCTCAATTCCTAGGGCTCATCAGAAGAACCACTAAGGGAGGTTTTTTCATTAAGTTTAAACAACCAATTCAAGTGTAAGTGAATATTTTGCTGGAAAAATACCCCCAAAAAATGTCATATGTGCAATAATGCCTTCTAAAGGCTACGGTAGATCAACCATTACATGTCACAGGCTAGTAAGTAGCATGGTGCATCATAACATAGCAATGAAATGGCGAGTTTCCGCTGTGTAATTAAACGCAATGGTCATTTGTTAGTTTACAAAATTAATTTTTTCTTAGAGAAAAAAGTTGAAAAAATCAATATATATGATAATTTGCCCCCTGAGGATGTTGTCAGGGGGGGACATATTGTGCCACGCTGGCCTAAATTTCTAGGGCTCATCAGAAGAAACACTAATAGTGTTTTTTTCATTAGGTTTAAACGATCAATTCCAGTGTAAGTGAATATTTTTGCTGGAAAAATGCGCTCTAAAACCGCCATATGCATTACTGCCTGCTAGAGGCTTCCGTGCATTAGCTATTCAGTGTCATAGGCTCGGAATTAGCATAGATTATCGCTGTCTAGCAATGAAATGGTCTGTTTCCGCTGTAGAATTAAAAACAATGGTAATTTTTTAGTTTACAAATTTATTTTTGAAAGAAAAAGGTTGAAAATGTCCTAGGGGTGCTGTGGGTGTGTGCCACATGTATGGCAGGGGCAGCCGCGTAATGCCTTAGTGGTGTGGGGGTGTTTTGTGGAGCACCATGGAAGGCTCGGCTTGCGAAATGTCAAGGTGGGTGAATAGTCATAAGCTTAGCTCAATGAAAACGTGGTGCTTTCGTTAATAGCTCTCAGAAATACGTAATATGGCCTAAATTTTCATGAAATATCAACCTTGCCCGTCTGAAAATAATTGGTAAGTTGTATTTTGCGTTAATACTTGGTTCTTTTTGTTTGTACTTTATTCTTTATAAGCTTTTTCACGGTTTATTTTTTGTTTTTGTTTTTTTAACTGCCTTTTCTTTGTTTTAATAACGTTGTAAATTTGTTGTAGGTTATAGAAATATTTATTTAAAAGGTCTGTGTTTTTAGATTTTTTGTTTAGGATGAGTCTTCAATACCCAAACGGTTACACAATTTAAGCATCTTGTAGTCCCCTTTCGCCCTTACTGCTAAAAATACATTAAGAACAATCCACTATATTATCTGGTATTACTCCCTAAGAAAGCACTACTCAATGAATAGGTACAATTTCTGGAAATAGATAGTCTCCGTCTACGTGCCAATAGTTACAGATATAAGAAACACCTCATTCTAGTAAGTGAAGCACGGGGAATCTCCTTTCGTGCAATACGTTATTTCTAAAATATATTAACCAGGACAGAATATTGGATATAGCCCACTGGTCCTGGCGCCTGGGGCGTTGTTCTATTAAATAGAAGTTGACCCTATGAGTCCTACCGAGGACAAAGAACTATAAAAAGCATTGAACGTTTTGACGATAAATAAAATCTCAAAAAGTATAATGTGACAGCGATGTGTGCGCTGCCATTACGTAAGATGTGCGCTGTCATTGTAGAGCACCCACTTGTGCAACGCTTCAAACTGGGACGATTTTAAATCTTATGGGAATCTGCCAGGAATGTCATGGAATTATATTATGGGAATCTTACCATATGTGTCGTGGAGACAGGGCTGTGCCATGTCATGAAAACAGGATATGCACTTAAAATCTTGCCAACAAAACACTTGCCGGCTCCCATGGAAACAGGGGTGTGTCATGTGACGTCACGGGAATCCAGGGGGTGTTATAGAAATTCTATGGAAAATATTCCAGGGGTGTCATGAAATATACTATGGGAACCGGGGGTGTGTCGTGTGACGTCGCAGGGTGTGTGCTTGAAAACACAGGTGACTTTAAAACAAGGTTCCGTTGGAATCTAGGAGTCTTGTCTGCTCTGTCACGGAAACCTGGCGTTGTGGGACAGGTAGAAATAGGGATGTGTCATTAAACTTTCTTCTTGCGCCGTTAAACCTTCTTCTTGATTAAAGGACGAAAAGAATAGTCCCTAGGGATGTCACACAAAGCCTCTATGGCCTCACTACTCTTTTTAGGATAATTCACTAACGCATGATTCCCCAAGGGCAGACACCTGGTTGAACACGCGTATATGAGTCAATCAGAAGACGCTATGATTACCAGAATTTACAAAATCTGTCATTTGTAACGTCTAGGAAATCACCTAGGACATTAGTTAAAACATTTAAGGAACCACCTGGAACATTAGTTAAAACAGTATTAGCGACGAAGACCACACTGCCTTTCCATTATAAACAATAAGTAGAAACAACGGGGAATTTTTTTTTATACAAGACAGTGGAACGCAACTTTTAAATGAATATTTCGGCCCTATATCCAAGGGCCGTCCTCAGCAAAAGAAACGAAGAGAAAAAAAAACAATATAAAAGAAGCTTACATTAAAATTCGATCATTAAAACTGATTGTTTTTTTTAATTTTTTAAAACAGCCCTAATATCACTACTTCAAGGAAGTTTAACCAGGACTGGTACACCAAGCGAAGTGGAAAAAGAACAATTCATTCAAATGGAGTAAAAATATTTGCAGACAAGCTTTTAAAGCTAATCTCGCCTTCTTGGCAACCAGCCTAGATGGTCTATTCGTAACAGGTTGAGTGGAATTATTTGCTGGTTTTTTAATATGATTAGTTAATCATTTTTAATTAAATTTGTGTATAGGGCATTAAGCGAACATTCCCCCAAATCTCTATTTAAAGAAATTTTAATGTTTATTTTGATTTTAAATTCAATTGCCTCTCGAACAACCTATTTTATGCCTAAATCAAAATAAATAGCAATATTAAAATAAAAATAAACAGTAATATTTCTTTAAATAGAGATTTGGGGGAATATTCGCTTAATGCCCCATACACAAATTTAATTTAGAATGATTTAGATAATTATATTAAAAAACAGTAAATAATTCCACTCAACCTGTTACGGATAGACCATCTAGGCTGGCTGCCAAGAAGGCGAGATTAGCTTTAAAGGCTTGTCTGTAAGTATTTTCATTCCATTTTAATGAATTATTCTTTTTCCACTTCGCTTGGTGTACCAGTCCTGGTTGAACTTCCTTGAAGTAATGATATTAGGGCTGTTTTAAAAAATAACTATTTTTTCAGTTTTAATGATCGAATTTTAATGTGAGTTTCTTTTATATTGTTTTTTTTTCTCTTCGTTTGTTTTGCGGTTCTTGGATATAGGGTTGAAATATTCATTTAAAAGTTTTGTTCCATTGTCCTGTATAAAAAAATTTCTCCGTTGTTACTACTTATAGTTAAAACATTTAGGGACAGTTGGAACAGATTATCCCTTAGTCGTGGCCTATCTAGATTGTTTTTTCACATTTGAAAATGTTATAAGCCAATTTTCAAAATTTTATATTGGGGATTTTGATGAAATATTTGTATACATATAGTTGTAGAAAGAATTGAGGTTTATCACCTTTTCTCCTAAATTACTGAAATGTCAGATTTATATCTAAATTTTGAGCAAAATCTGAACATTCAGTTAAAATTTTTGATCAACTGTTATGATGTGAAATGATGTTTTAGTGATACTTTTGCTGTAAAGTTACGTTGGACACGGAGGTGAATTTAATCGTAGCGATTGAAATTTTTTGTAACTGTAGCCCAACACCTTGAATTTCATTTTTTTTGTAGCTAAAACTTTAATACTACTACTACTACTGCTACTAACAACTCACTGCAGCAACAAGCTGCCTGAGGCCAACATAGTTACGCGTGCTCCTCCTCCATCCCAATCTATTCAAAGCCTCCCTTTTTACACCCTCCCATGAAGTTCCCATTTCCTTTAAATCTTTCTTTCATTATAGCCATAAGGAGTGGTATTGAACCACATTTTTCCTATAGTCTATTGTTTGAAATACGGTCAGTCAGCCGGGTATCCAGATCAATCCTTAAACAATTTCTCTGGAAAACATCTAGTAAATCTTCATCCACTTTTCGGAGCGCCCATGCTTCAGAGCCATATTTGACCACTGTCTTCACTGTAGCTTCTAATATTTTAATCTTGGTTTTCAGACTTATCTTCCTATTCTTACAAACTTTTTTTAACTGTGAAAAACACCCTGAGCCTTGGCTATTCTACTTTTGACATCTTCACTGCTCCCACCACCTTTACTAATAATACTACTAAGGTAAGTGAAGCTGTCCACCTGATCGATCTTTTCGTTACCCGACTTCACCTTTTCATCTTCACTTATTCCTAGCCTTAGTGACTTAGTCTTCTTAGTATTAATTTTCAAACCTATTATAGCACCCTGAACTCGCAAAACCTCTAAACTTCATTCATTTTGCTCATACTTTCATCTAGGATGCTTAAATCATCAGCATAGTCTAAGTCCAGGAGACTTTTTCCTCTTCATTTGATTCCGTGGTCTCCCATTGCCTTTCCTGTGCTCCTTAAGAGAAAGTCCATCAAAATAATCTCCCAATCTATTCAAAGCCTCTTTTTTACAGCAGCCCACGAAGTTCCCATTTCCTTTAAATCTTTCTTTATGACGTCCTCCCAACCCAGATGGGGACGACCTGCAAGGATAAAACCTTTACTAAAGCTCTTCTATCAACAGAATTAAATGCTTGCTCATAATCTATAAAACTGAGGACCAAAGGTGTTTGAAAACTCAGGCACTTCTCAATTATTAACCTAAGAGTGAAAATTTGGTCGACACATCCTTTATTTTTTCTAAAACCGCGCTGCTCTTTTCTTAAAACTTTGTCAACGGCATTTCTCAGTCTAAAAAGTATCATATTACTAAGTAATTTACTACCTACAGAGACCAGAATAATCCCTCGATAATTACCACACTCACTTTTATCACCTTTCTTATAAAGTGGCCTAATTAAAGTTTTCCTAAAATCGTTAGGTACTTCTTCTTTTTCAAAAATCGTATTCATAATCCTCAGTAACTTATTTCTAACTTCAGAGCCACCATATTTAAGAAATTCATTTACCACGAAACTCATTTAATAATTCGTAAAATTCAAGTTTTTTTTTAACAATTCTAGACCTCTTATTTTTGATGTTCAACAACAAAATTTTTCTCATTTAAAGAATCTCAACTTTATTTTATATTTCACTTGTAAGCTTCTAAATTATCAAATTTCTGCATTTTATAAGCTTTGCAATTAAAAGCATTCAAATTTTCTAGAAAAATTTATATTATCATTTTCAGTTTTGGTAGAGAAAATCCTTCCGAACTGAAGGCTTTCATTTTTTTTTTAGCAGTATTACTTCTAAGACTTTTAAGTTTTAAAGTTCTCTACCTAAGATCCTTACAATTCAAAAATTTGAAATATTTCTCTCCATTTTGATTTTTGACAACAAAATCCTTATATTTAAAGAATGTCCCTAAGCAATTCCACTCCAAATCTTAGAATTCTCAGATTTCAGCTGCTAAAACAATCATAATTAAAAAATTGAAGCTTTTCCACAATTTTAGAGTTAATATTCAGAATTCGACAAGTTAAGTTACCTAATATCCTTACAATTCAAGCAATTCCACACCAAATCTTAGAATGTTCAGATTTCTGCAACTAAAACCATTATAATTAAACAAATTGAAGCTTTTCCACGACTTGAAAGTTAATATTCATAATTCAACAAGTTCAATTTTTTTGACAATTTTAGGCTTTTATAAATCTTGTGTGTTGAATCCTTACAACAGAACTCCTAATATTTGAAGAAGTTAGTCTCTTTTTTTTATACAATCTTCTAATACTTTCAATTTTTCTGGATGTAAACTCTTCAAAGAAAGCAAATTCAATTTATGTAACATGTTTAGAGTTTAAAGACGGTTATTTTTTGGATTTTGACAACAAAATCCCCTTATATTTCCAGAAATTAAACTTTATTTTTCATGCTTCTAGTCCTCTCATATTTTTGTTTCTCAGGCTTCTGTATATAACTCCTCACAATTCAATAATTCAAATTATTTAATCTTTTTAGAGTTCTAATGCTGTTATTTTTTCAAATTCTGAGGATAAAATCCTCCACATTTCCAAAACTTAAACTTTTCATATTTTCAGTCTCTTAAGACTTTTAAATTTCAGATTTTTGCAATTCTCAACTTAACAAATTCTAGTTTTTAAACAATGGTGAGGGAAGGTTTCGGTGAGTGTAGTGGTATAGAAACATATTTTTTTTCAGAGTAGACGGACGTAGACAGACCTTGTCACTGGATGTCTAACCAACGCTATAGTTTACCTTAAAGCCATTGTATCGGGAAGTTGTGACAGCATAGTCATCTACTTTGTTATCAAGAATTACTGTCAGACCCATATTTAGGCCAGACGATTCACTTCTTTTCACATGTCGTGACCTGAAAATAGTAAAGACGATTAAATAATAACAAGGCATAACCTAGAAAATTAATTATAGCTGTCCTTTTTTATCTATTTATCATTTCATTGACGCATTTACGAAACTTGTTTCTCCATTTTTTTTTCAACTGTTGTTTAATTATTTGGTACCAATAGAAAAGTAGCTCACTGTTCACTGAAATCTCAGCCTGATCAGCCAAGAAAAACTGTATATTTGACGATTCATGAGAACAGCCTTCCACAAACCCCAGGTTAGTGATCTCACAATAGCTCGCGTTTACAACGTAACAGTCTCAAACATCATACAGTGCTCTTTTAAGACATAGTTTTTAATTTAGAGACTGCCAAAAACGCCCAAACCCTTCAAACTAGACATATGCACCAAGTTGAAGGCTCTACATATCAAACAGTTCGTGGTAAGGAACTGTAAGTAAGGAGCGACCCGGCTCAATGGTAACCGAACCTCTAAAAAACGGAATTTTTATACCAATAGATACATCAAAAGAATCAGATTTTAATTTTGATTTCAAATATATAAGTTTCATCAAGTTTAATCTTACCTGTCAAAAGTTACGCGCCTGAGAAAATTTGGCTGATTTTCGAAAAAAAGGGTAAAGACCCCCTAAAAAATATTGAAACTTAATGAAAATCACACCATCATATTCAGCGTATCAGAGAACCCTACTGTAGAGGTTTCAAGCTCCTATCTACAAAAATGTGGAATTTTCTATTTTTTGCCAGAAGAAAGATCACGGATTTTTTTTTCTTTTCCTCAGGGGTGATCGTATCGACCCAGTGGTCCTAGAATATCGTGGGATGTCTCATTGGAACGGAAATTAAACATTCTACTGCATTTTTAAATGACCGAAAAAATGGAGGGCAACTAGGCCCCCTCCCACGCTTATTTTTTCCCAAAGTCACCCAATAAATATTTTGAGATAGCCATTATTTTCAGCATGGTCGAAAATATTATAACTATGTCTTTTAGGATAACTTAATCCCTTGAAGCCCCCAGGGGGAGGGCTGAAAGTTATGAACTTTACCCAATGTTAACATATAGTATTGGTTATTGGGAAGTATACAGATGTTTTTAGGGGGAATTTTTTCTGGTAGTAGGGGGTGCGGGTGGGGCGGGGGTTATATGGGAGGATCGTTTCATGAAGGAAGTTTTCATGGGGGAAGGGATTTTGCTATGAAGGGGGCGCCAGATTTCCCATCATTATTTAAAAAAAAACTCAGAAATTAAATATAAAAAAAACAAGTTTTTCAACTGAAAGTAAGGAGCAACATCAAAACTTAAAACGAACAGAAAAATATTAGCTATATGACTGGGTTCACCTAGTCAATGCCTTGCTCTTTAAGCCAAAGATTTTTTAGTACTTTCATAAGAGCTATTTATTCTAATTAACGGCCTTTGTGATTAAGGGGTCATTTTTAAAGAATTGGAACAGAATTCGAACTTTAGCTTAAAGAGCAAGGTATTGACTAGGGGGCAAACCCCCTAATATACGTATAAAAAATATATGAATATAGAAGTTCGTTACGTAAGTTAATTCGTAAGTTACGTATATTTATTACTAATAAAACCGTTCGTAAATAGAATTCAACAAGTTTGGAGAAAGCCATTTAACCAAATAAAAGTATAATTAATATGCAAATTTCGTTTTAATTATTCATGCACGGTGAGCCACAATCAAAACCTGCATTAATTAAAAAACGTTCAAAAATTAAATAAAAAAAAAACAAGTTTTTTTTTTAACTGAAAGTAAGGAACGACGTTAAAACTTAAAATGAATAGAAACTATTCCGTATATGAAAGGGGCTGTCCCCTCCTCAACGCCTCGCTCTTTACGCTAAAGTTTGACTTTCTCAAAACTCAATTTTTTTAAACAATAAAATTTTGTTTAATTGCAATTTTTTTTAATTAACTTTAACGAAATTAACACCACCAGATTCAGCTTATCAACGAACATTATTAAAGAAGCTTCAAACTCCTATATGCATAAATGTGGAATTTTGCATTTTTAATTAACTTTAACGAAAATTACACCATCACATTTAGCTTATCAGTAAACCCTATTAAAGAAGTTTCACGCTCCTATCTGCAAAAAGGTGGGCTCGGGAGAATCTTTCCGTGGAGGATGTTTCTTTGGGGTAAGGGACATTTCTATGAAGGGTGCGCCGGATTTCCAAGCATTATTTAAAAAAACGATCAGAAATTAAATAAAAAAAACAAGTTTTTTCAACTGAAAGTAAGAAGCAACATTAGAACTTAAAACGAACAGAAATTATTACGTATATGAGGGGGTTCTCCCCCAAGTCAATACATCGCTCTTTACGCTACAGTTTTTTTAGTGCTTTCAAAAGAGCTATCTATTCTAATTAAACGGCCTTTGTGATTCAGGGGTTTGTGAATTAAAATTTTTTTTAACTTTTAACGTAAAGAGCGTGGCATTGACTAAGGAGAGAACCCCCTCATATACGTAATAACATAAACGTAATATACGTAATAAAAAAAAAAAACAAGCGATACGGCTCAATAGTAACCGAAACTTTTAAAAACGGAATTTTTATATCAATAAATGTATCAAAAGAATGGGCTTATAATGCTGATTCTAAATATATAAATTCTATTAAGTTTAGTATTACTCATCAAAGGCTACGAGCATGAGAAAATTTACCTGATTTTTTAAAGAGGGAGGAAACATCCCTTACAAGTGTAAGAATTTTAACGAAAATCCCACCGTCAGATTCAGCGTATCAGAAAACCCTATTACATAGGTTTCAAGCTCATATCTGCAAAAATCTGCAGCTATATATGCAACGTATGTTTTGCCAGAAGAAAAATATACGAATATAGAAGTTCGTTACGTAAGTTAATTTGTAAATTACGTCAGAACCAAATTTAGAGACAGCCATTTAGCAAAAGAAGAGTAAAATTTTATGCAAATTTTATTTACTTAATCAATGACGGTGAGCCAAAATAAAAGCTGCATTAACCAGAAAACGATCAGAAATTAAATAAAAAAAACAAGTTTTTTAAACTGAAAGTAAGAAGCGACATTAAAACTTAAAACGAACAGAAATTATTCCGTATTTGAAAGGGGCTGTCCCCTCCTCAACGCCTCGCTCTTTACGTTAAAGTTAGACTCTGTCTCACAACTTTATTTTTTAAAACAATAAAAAAATTTAGCGTAAAGAGCGAAGCGTTGAGGAGGGGACAGCCCCTTTCATATACGGAATAATTTCTGTTCATTTTAAGTTTTAATGTCGCTCCTTACTTTCAGTTTAAAAAACTTGTTTTTTTTATTTAATTATGAGAAGAACCATATCGCTGAGATCACTTTTACGCTCAATCTAGTGAATCTTTTTTCTCAAGTGCAAGCCCGTTTTTCAAGGTGGTGAGACCACTTACTCCAATTCCTGCCAAGTGCCCCCGCAAGAATCATGAGGGGTTTCAATCCCTTGGAAAATGACAGACAACGTCCACAAGAGAGGATACGCATTGTCAACCAGTTCTCTCTCTGCAGGCGACCCTGCTGAGCAAGAGTGCTTACTCGAGAAAGTCAACAGAAAACTTCTGAAATTGAGTTTCTTCATTCTCCTGATAATTGCATATTTTCTAAGAACGTGATGTTCAAGCAAGGACTGAGAAATGGAATTTTTTGACAATTTTTGACTAAATTGATAAGAGGGGTGCCACATTCCTTGTCTCCCTGCTTCAAAAATATGCAATCTGTGGAAAATTATTGGCTAAACTCAGAAGCGGAACTGCCGCATCCCTCATAGCACCATTCGAAAAATATGGGACATGTGGACATATATTTATAAAATTAAGTAAGGGGCTGCTTCATTCCTCATTACCCCTTTCTTTACTGTATTTAATAAAAAAACAAGTTTTTTTTAACTGAAAGTAAGGAGCGACATTAAAACTTAAAACGAACAGAAATTATTCCGTATATGAAAGAGGCTGTCCCCTCCTCAACGCCTCGCTCTTTGCGCTAAAGTTTTTTATTGTTTAAAAAAAAAGAGTTGTGAGAAAGTCAAACTTTACCCGAAAAATGTATCACCCGAAAATGTATGTCTACATCAGTAGTGTAATATATTTACATACTGGGGAAACACCATATATGGCAGACTATGGGACTCCGACCAAAAATAATATGCATTACAGAGGATACATAGATATTGTTCTTTTCAGGGATTTAACCTACTTTACAGAGAGGCGTTAGAATTCTGTCAAAATGATTAAAGATTTACAGAACTTATTGACATATTACAAATTATTGACAGATTTAGTCAGTGTCATTGTTTCTTAACCCTTTTATATATGGATTTATAATTATTATCAATTTTAAATATCTGTATGAGTATGATTGACAAGGTGAATCCATTAAGAGTTAAATGAATAAATTTTTTATTAGGGTTGGATGAAACCGGTAAAGGGTGGAAATTTTAATCGCTTACCAACTAAGACTAAATTTGAGGGAATGTTGACTCCCTAAGAGATACATTTATTTTTTTGGAGACATGTCTTGACAATAATTATTTAAATTTCCGAACAGAGTGAAATGTGAGGGGATGCAGACTTCCAGCCAATACCTTATGAAAAAGATTACACAGTATTGGGAATATGCATAAAGTTGAAACTAATAAGGTGGATTTTAGGCCATGATACGGCAGTCGTTGGATGTCAACCAACCGGTTCTACGTGAATACCTCCCGACGAATACCCCCCGGAAAATACCCCTCCCCCAGAAAATAACCCTCCCCTCCCCCGCGTAAAATACCCCCCAGAAAATATCCTCCTGGAAAACATCCCCCACGCGGAAAAGAGCCCCCCCCCCGGAAAATACCCCCCACGGAAAATACCCCCTGCTGAAAACACCACCCGGAAAATACCACCCGAAACATAACTCCCGTGGAAAATGACCCCCCCCCCCAAAAAAAAAAATATCCCCCGTGGAAAATAAAGCTTTCCAAATTTAAGAATCTTATTTTATTTTTATTTTTTTACTTTCCGTAGGGGGATGTAATTTTGGTACTTGTGTATTATGCGCCGCTCACTCAAGTTTATGCTGTGTAAAATTCGAGAAAAAACCGGTTTTTTGTTTGTTTCTTCGTTACTTTAAAAGTAAATTTGCGCTATAGATTTGCATAGTAGGGGGGGGGGGGTAAGCATAACGGATCTGCATGCAAAATGTGTTTCTTACAATTATTCTGCATATTAGATAGGTAGACAAATAAGTGTATTTTAAAGCCAAATATACGGCCATGAACACAGTAAAATAACGTAAATAAATATAGTGAATGGGGGGGGGGGGTGTTTAACTCCCCAAAACATGCCCCCCCCCCACGAATAATCCCCCCGCTTCCTTTGGAAAGTAACCCCCGCGAAAAATACTCCCTTCTTGGAAAATGTCCTCCCCCCTGTGGAAAATAAGGCTTCTAAATTTGAAACTTTTATTTGAGTTTTTTTTATATTTTTGTTGAAAAGTGTTAAGGAACGGAAAAAAGGGGAATTTACACACCAGAAGCGTCTTAAAAACATAGAAAAAATACACACATCCATTTGTGTTGATAAGACTTCCAAATGAACTTCTGCAATTTTTGGCAGTAGCGGGTGCCAAATTAAAAAAAAATTGAAGAAGAAAAAATATTTATGCAAACAATGATCAAAATTAAGCTAAAACATATGGCACCAAAATGTTTAACAAGGTTTGGCTATCCTCTGAAAAGATAGTTGGCTTTGGGAACCAACACATTCTAAATTGTTTAAGTTTTCAAACAGTTCGTGGTAACGAACTGTAAGTAAGGAGCGACCCGGCTCAATGGTAACCGAAACTCGAAAAAACGGGATTTTGATACCAATAGATACATCAAAAGAATCAAATTTTAATTCTGATTTCAAATATATAAGTTTCATTAAGTTTAATCTTACCCATCAAAAGTTACGTGCCTGAGAAAATTTGGCTGATTTTCGAAAAAAGGTTAAAAGAACCCTTATGAGCTATAGAAACTAAATGAAAATCACACCATCATATTCAGCGTCTCAGAGAACCCTACTTTAGAGGTTTAAAGCTCCTATATAAAAAAATGTGGAATTTTCTATTTTTCGACATAGTAAATATAACGGTTGCGTTTTTTTCTTTTTTTTTTTGTGTTTTTTTTTTTGTTTTTTTTCACAGGGGTGATCTTATTGACCCAGGGGTTCTATAATATCGTGAGAGGGCTCATTCGCACAGAAATTAAAAGTTCTAGCGCGGTTTTTATGTGACCAAAAAATGGAGGGCAACTAGGGCCCCTACCTCGCTCATTTTTTTCTCCATGTCATCCGATCAAAATTTTGAGATTGTCATTTCGTTCAACATGGTCAAAAGTATAATAAAAATGTCTTTTAGGATGACTTGATCCCCCAAAGGCCCCAGGGGGAGGGCTGAAAGTTATGAACTTTACTCAATGTTAACATATAGTATTGGTTATTGGGAAGTATACAGACTTTTTCAAAGGAGATTTTTTCTGGTAGGTGGGGGAAGGAGAGGGTCGGGGGCTATATGGAAGGATCTTTCCATGAAGGAAGTTTTCATTGGGGAAGGGGCATTGCTATGAAGGGGGCGCCGGATTTCCCAGCATTATTAAAGAAAAAGATCAGGAATTAAATAAAAAAAACAAGTTTTTCAACTGATCAACTGATTGTGATTAAGAGGTCATTTGTAAAGAACTGGAAAAAAAATTCGAACTAGAGTTTAAAGAGCAGGGTATTGACTAGGGGGCGAACCCCCTAATATACGTGTTAAAAATTTATGAAGATAGAAGTTCGTTACGTAAGTTAATTCTAAGTTACGTATATTTATTACTAATAAAAACGTTCGTAAATAAAATTAAACAAGTTTCGAGAAAGCCATTTAACCAAATATAATATGCAAATCTTGTTTTAATTATTGATGTACGGTGAGCCAAAATCAAAACCTGCATTAATTCAAAAACGTTCAAAAATTAAATAAAAAAACAAGTTTTTTTAACTGAAAGTAAGGAACAACGTTAAAACTTACAACGAACAGAAATTATTCCGTATATGAAAAGGGGGCTGTCCCCTCCACAACACCTCGCTCTTTACGCTAAAGTTTGACTTTCTCACAACTCTATTTTTTTAAACAATAAAAAAACTTTAGCGTAAAGAGCGAGGCGTTGAGGAGGGGACAGCCCCCTTCATATACGGAATAATTTCTGTTCGTTTTAAGTTATAACGTCGTTCTTTACTTTCAGTTAAAAAAACTTGTTTTTTTTATTTAATTACGGACAAAAGCGTTGTCAAATTCTACGAGTTTATTTTTCTTATCTGCCAAGTGTAAAACTACCACAAGTCACCATTAACAAATAAATGAAACCCAAAACTAACAGAAATTATAATAGATAGCCTAGTCAAACTCAAAACGAGTAAAAAGTAAAAGGAGTATGGCTGACAACACCCATGTCTTCTTCAGACCAGAAAATAATGTGCACTTTACTTGAAAAAAAAGTGTATCGTCAGTTTGATATACATATTGTGATATCTATTCCTTATAGTCTTAATACTTCTTTATTTGTTGAAGTCAAAAAAGTGAAAACATTTAAAATGTATTTTGTTTTCAGTAAAGTGCAAATTACTTTCTGGTCTTAAGGAGGTGTGGTTGTTTTCAGCCCTACTCATGCTTATTGTTGGTATTTTGAGTTTGAATAGGTTATTTATTGTTATTTCTGTTCATTTTGGGTTCAATTGATTTATTTATGGTGATTTGTGGTAGTTTTACGCTTGGAAAATTATTTTAATTTATTTCTACTAATTTTTTGATTAAAGAGGTCACGGGCACCGGCAAGAAAGGCAGGGGGGGGGGTCATGGCCCCCACCTGGAAATTTGAGACTATATAGTAATTATAAGGAAACGAAAGGAAAAAAAGCAGAATAGGGAAAAACCATGGAAAAAATGTTTGTTGCCTCATTGCTGGCTTCCTGCCAATAGATTTTGACCCATAATAAGGAAAAATGTATGTTCTAATTTGTGACTCAGTGACCCCAAATAAGTTTTCCACAAACATTTTTTCTATATGATTTGGTTGGAGCAAAATAAAAAAACAAATTCTTCATAGTAATGAATGGCAAGTAAATAACGATCCTTGTCAATAACGAAAGTATAAGAGCCTAACTTTTGATATTATTCCTTAAAAGTATCAGCTTTTTATTGTGATCTTAAATATGTATTTGTTCATTAGTAATTAGTGTAGTTATTAGAACTCAAGAAAGTTTGCATAATTATAGAAAACACAAGGAAAACAACTTAATAAGGGACGATTTCTGTAAAAATATACCGTCAACCTTTGATTGCATTGTAAGAGTACCCAAGAGCTGATGTATGAAGCCACAATAATCAGAAATGTTTCCCCTGGAAGGAATACTATATTTCTGTATTTTCCCCCTAAACGGATACGTTTTATATGTTTTATTATCAATTTTTTTTCCAAGAGTGAAGATATTTATTTAGTTTTCACTTTGAAAAAAATTAATTTTTTACAGTTATGAAATTAAAAGGTGTCAAATATACTGGCTTTAGGCATTCAAAATTAAATTAAAACTATTGAATTAAAAATTTGTGTTTGATTTTCTTAATCTTAATTTTGATGTTTTACTTTGAAAAAACTACTTTGATAATGCGTTACTTTTTACAAACACTGAGTCTAAAGGCACTAAATATTTTGGTGTTTGATAACCAAGTTCAAAACTGTCAATATTGTTAGAAAATATCCATCCAACACTTTGGTATTGCTCAACAAAACTTAATGCTGGGAGTTTGTATCTTAGTTTTTGTAAGCAGGCTATTCAATCAATCAATCAATTTATTCAATCAATAAACTTAACAAAATACACTTCAATATAAACTCCCCCCGTAAGGCTCTATGGCCAGGAAAAAACAGGGGAGAAACAAAGTGAAGCAAATACATAAAAAACAAAAAAATTTCAGCATCATACATTCACACCTCTAAGAGACTCAACACAAGAAAAAAAACGAAAAAAATAAAAAATAATAAACAAGAAAAAAAAATCATAAAATACAAAGATTCACATAAAAAAAGTAGAGAGAGAAAAAAAAAATCAAAAACTAAACAGGGGACTACCAAGCAATCAATTTACTTCGCGTGGACTACCCTATGATCAATCAATCAATCAATTTATTCAACCAGTAAATTTACGAAAAAAACACTTCAATATAGAACCCCCGTAAGGTTCTATGGCCAGAAAAAAAACAGGGGAAAACAGAAATAGCATAAATACCAAAAAAAAAGAAGGTAATTTCAACATAATGCATTTCAACACACACACAAAACAAAACAAAAAAGAGAAAAAACAATAATTAAAAGACCCAAACGAAAAGTGATTTTTATGAGACCCCACACCCACCCCTGAACAAAAAGGATGTAGGACAATCCTATAAATTAAACCAAATTCCAAAAATATAATTGAAACCAAGCCATAAAAAATAATAGACAAACTCTGTACCCCTCACAACAAACGTTTCCAACCCAGGCTAGTCACCCCCCCCCCAAAAAAAATATTAAAACTAAAAAAACAATAATAAATTTAAACATGAAAAATCAAGACATTAATATTTTTTTTTTAATTCTTTTGAAACTACCAAACGAGTGACATTCTTGAGCTGACTCAGGTAGGCTATTCCAAACGATATGACAAGCAGTTAATGGATTAAAGTCAGACCTCACAGATGGAGTAAATAAAATATTAATATTCCTTGATTTGCGAAGATGATGCAAAGACCTATCAGCGACGAAAGAAGGAGTAATTTGAAGGACTGTGGGAACATCACCATGAATTTGATGAAAAGTGAAAGACACACACAAAAGAATGTAGAGAGACTGTAAATCAAGTAATAAGCTAGTTGGGTTGGATGTAGAACAATTTGTTTCCTGTGTAAGCCTTCTTGCCTTATCATATAACTTAGAAAGTGGTTTCAAAAAAGAAGGGAAAGTTGGCATCCATATTTTAGGGCAATAAGAGACGTAGGACTGAACTAAGCAATGGAATAGAATTTTTAAAACTGATGCAGGAAAAATGTGTTTAAGCTTCCTCAAAATTCCAAGATTCCTTGAGATCTTCATATTAATTAGTCCAATATTATGCTTAAATGAAAGGTTTTCATCGAGATGAATACCGAGAAGTAGGACATATCGTTCCTTAGGTCTACTGAGAGAGCCCCTTGAAAGCTGGACATTAGTTAACTCAAGGCACGCCAGAGAAATAAGGGAAAAAATTAAAAACTTGACTTAGCAACATTTAGGGCTAGGCAATTTGCATCAAACCAAGGAATAACTCTCTCAAAAAGGTCAAATAATTTGGGAAGCATCTCGGACTAAGTTCCAACTACAGGACCAATGGTACTGTCATCAGCAAAAGCAACGAGAGTGTCCACATCCTGAGACGATGGATTTTTTTTTAGCATAGAGAGATTCAGGATGGCATAGGCGACAGCACAGTGTAACTTTTTGATTCTTAACCGCAACTATAAGGTCATTAACATAGATCAAAACCAGAAACGGTCCAAGAACAGAGCCTTGAGGAACACCAAACTCAACTTCAGAGGAAAAGCGGGAAAGGGAGTCTACGGAGATAGTTCTACCTGACAAATAGGAATCAAACAAAGGATGAACCTGTCCTCTTACACCAATGTGTGATAGCTTATACAGCAGAATCTCATGAGCTAAAGAGTCAAAAGCCTTACGGACATCTAGGAATATAGCTGCAGGAATCCAACCAGAGTCAAGCGCGGTGTGGAGAAAATTTAAAAGAGTTACACACGCATGCTCCGTAGACTGTTTAGCTCGGAAGCCAAACTGAAAATCATGAAAAAATCTTTTAGCCCCTAGAAAAGCAAGTAGACGGGAAATCATGGTCTTTTCAAAAATTTTGCTAAAAACAGACAGCAAAGATATAGGACGATAATTGGCTGGATCACTTCTTGGTCGACCTTTATATAGAACAATTACTCTAGCTCGCTTAAGAGAACTGGGGAAAATCCCATTTTCAAAAATAAAGATTTATAAGCTTTGTCAATGGAGAAATGATTGAAGCAAGAAAGAATTTAACTACCATAGTTGGAATACAGACTGGGCCAGACGACGAAGAACCCTTCAAGCAGTTTAGAATCCTGGATACTTTAATAATAGAAGCAGGATAAAACACTATTGATTTGAGACATTGTGGACCAAGATAAGATTTGTAATCTGGTTGTGACTGTGAAGACCTGACTGAAGAAGCAGTGGTTTTCCCAATGTTGGCAAAATAAGATATAAATGCTTCTTGAACAGATGAAATACCCTCAACAACCACATCACCAACTACAAGACTTGAATGGATAGAAGGAGCCTGAGAAGAACACTTGAGGATGGAATTGATCACTTGAAAGTGATCCAGATATTGCTTTTTGTATTTTTTGTAACTACTTACTTTTTTTTCATTTTTAAATACTTTTATTTTAATTGATATCTATTGCCTTTAGGAAATTGTTTGCCTCTATTCTTCATTAAATAAAGAAAATAAAACAACTTTTTTCAACTTAAAGTAAGGAGCTACATCAAAACTTAAAACGAAAAGAAATTATTACATATGTGAGGGTGGTTGCCCCTCTCCTAAACACCTCGCTCTTCAACTAGATTGTTTTTTTTTTGTTTTTTTTTAGTTAACAAAATTTCCAGATACTTCGCTATTATTCTGTAATTTTTTAGTGGCCATATACCTAGAAAGAATTATTTTCTGACTTCAAAGTGTCCAAATACTTTACCCCCGGGTAAGTTATTCCCCCCCCCATGGAAAAGAAGGCTTTCAAAATTTGAGAATTTTATTTGAGTTTTATTTTTTTTAATTTCTGTAGGGGGAAGGAATTTTGGTACTCCCGCGGAATAATTTTCCAAACGTAAAACTACCACAAATCACCAAAAATAAATGAATTGAACACAAAACGAACAGAAATAACAATAAATAACATATTCAAACTCAAAATAACCATGTAGTTTCGATGAGCAGCCATAGAGTACCAGCGGTACAGCCGCATAAATAAAAAAAAGTTCAAAAAATTTCCAAGTCCAAAATATTCCAAGAAAAAAAAGTGTTACTACAAACATTATTTTTTAATAGTAAAAATCACGACTAACATATCTATATCATTCTCATTTCGTATTTCAAAAATATTAAATGTTAATTTTTGTTTTAAGTATATGTCATGTTATTTTATGTAGAAAAATGTAAAAAGAAATTCTATTAAAAAAATAAAAGTTAAAAAAAAAACTTAAAAAAAAGGTATAATAAACAGGGAGAGGGGACGAAAATTTGGGGAGGGAGCATTGGGGCCTTGGATGTTGGGGTCCTTGGTGTTTGGGATTATGGCCAGCGTTTACTCCCCCCCCCCGGCGAATACCCTCCCCCCGAAAAATACCCCCCCCACCGCGGAAAATACCCCCCGCAAAATACCTCCCGGCCTAAAATACCCCCCTCCCTCGGAAAATCCCCCCTGGAAAATACCCCTCCGGAAAATAGCCCCCCCCCCCGCCCCAACGGGAAACACCCCTCGGGAAAATACCCCCCCCCCCCCGCGGAAAATATACCACCGGGCAATACCCCCCCCCCCCTCCGGAAATTACCCCCAAAATAAAATTCGAGAACATACCCGTTCCTTGGAAAACACCCTCGTGGAAAATACCCTCCCCCCTATGGAAAATAAGGTTTCTAAATTTGAAACATGTATTTGAGTTTGTTTTTTACTTTTGTTGAAAAGTACTAAGGAACAGGAAAAAGAGGAATTTACGCACCAGAAGTGTCTTAAAAACTTAGAAAAACATATATTTTTCCTTATTATGGGTCAAAATCTATTGGCAGGCAGCCAACAATGGAGCAACATACATTTTTCCATGGTTTTTCCCTATTCTGCTTTTTTTCTTTTGGTTTCCTTATAATTACTATATAGTCTCAAATTTCCAGGTGGGGGACATGAATCCCCCTTGCCCCCCTTACCGGTGCCCATGACCTCGTTAAGCCAAAAATTAGTAGAAATTAATTAAAATAATTTTCCAAGCGTAAAACTACCACAAATCACCATAAATAAATGAATTGAACCCAAAACAAACAGAAATGACAATAAATAACCTATTCAAACTCAAAATAGCAACAATTAGCATGAGTAGGGCTGACAACGACCACACCTCCTTAAGATCAGAAAGTAATTTGCACTTTACTGAAAACAAAATACTTTTTAAATGTTTTCACTTTTTTTTACTTCAAAAAATAGAAGGCTTTCCAAATCTGAGAATTTTATTTGAGTTTTATTTTTTTAATTTCTGGAGGGGGAAGGAGTTTTGGTACTCCCGCATAATAATTTTTCAAGCGTAAAACTACCACAAATCACCAAAAATAAATGAATTGAAACCAAAACGAACAGAAATAACAATAAATAACATATTCAAACTCAAAATAACCATGTAGTTTCGATGAGCAGCCATAGAGTACCACTGGTACAGCCGCATAAATAAAAAAAAGTTCAAAAAATTTCCAAGTCCAAAAAATTCCAAGAAAAAAAAAGTGTTACTACAAACATTATTTTTCTAACAGTAAATATCACGACTAGCATATCAATACCATTCTCATTTTGTATTTCGAAAATATTAAATGTTAATAAAACGAAACAATAGTAAAAAAAAAGAGAAAAACGAGGATTGTACAAGCCAGTGAAACATATGGACTAAAATGCAAATATTTCGGTCAAGACCTCCGCTTGACCGTCCTCAGTGCAAGATAATAACATCAAAATATCTAAGAAAAATTCATGGATACTATAAAAAAATTTTTATCTTAGAAATTATTTATTAAATGTTAATTTTTTGTTTTAAGTATATGTCATGCTATTTTCTGTAAAAAAGGTAAAAAAATTAAATGTAAAAAAAAATTCTATAAAAAAAAAATAAAAAAAAAAAGTTAAAATAAAAAAAATATAATGAATAGGAGGAGGGGCCGAAAAATTGGGGGAGGGAGTATTGGGGACTCGGAAGTTGGGGTTCTTGGTGGCTGGGATGGTGGCCGGCGTTTACCCCCCCCCCCTCTGGCAAATATCCCCCGGTAAATACCCACCCGGAAAATCCCTCCCCCCCACGGAAAATACCCCCCGAAAAAAACTGAAAATACCCCCCCACCCCGGGAAACGCCCCCCGTGGAAAATACCCCCCTGCAGAAAATATCCCCCGGAAAATACCCCCCCCCCGCGGAAAATACCCCTCCCCCCCAAAAAAAAACCCCACCTCCATTGGAAAATAAGGCTCTCTGAATTTGAGAATTTTATTTCAGTTTTATTTTTTAATTTCTGTAGGGGGGGGGGGGTGGAATTTTGGTACTTTTGTATTATGCGCCACTCACTCAAGTTTACGCTGTGTAAAATTCGAGAACATGCCGGTTTGTTTGTTAGTTTCTTTGTTACTTTAGAAATAGATTTAAGCTTTAGATTTGCGGGGGGGGGATTAGGGGGTTAGGAGGGATTAAGGGATTAGGGAGGGAGGGGGTTAATCTTAACGGAGCTGCATGCAAAATGACTTTGGTACAATTATTCTGCATATTAGATAGATAGACAAATAAGTGTATTTTAAAGCCAAATATAGGGCCATGAACTGAGTAAAATAACAAACGAATATAGTGAATGGAGGGGTGGGGGGGCGTTTGTTAACCCCCCTGAAAAATGCCTTCACCCACGGAAAATAATTCCCCCCCCCTTCCTCCTTCGGAAAGTAACCCCCGCGGCAAATACCCCCTCCTTCGGAAATACCCTCGTGGAAAATACCCTGTGGAAAATAAGGTTTCTAAATTTGAAACTTTTATTTGAGTTTTTTTATACTTTTGTTGAAAAGTGCTAAGGAACGGTAAAAAGAGGAATTTACACACCAGAAGTGTCTTAAAAACTTAAAAAAAAAACACAAATCCATTTGTGTTGAAAAGGCTTCCATATGAACTTCTGCAATTTTTTGCAGTAGCGGGTGCCAAATTAAAAAAAATAAAATTAAAAAAAAAATTGAAGAACAAAACATATTTAGGCAAACAATCATCAAAATTAAGCTAAAAAATATGGCACCGAAAAGTCTAAGAAGGTTTGGCTATCCTTTGAAAGGATAGTTGGCTTTGGGAACAAACCCATTTTAAATTGTTTAAGTTTTTACGGACAAAAGCGTTGTGAAATTCTACGAGTTTGTTTTTCTTATCTCCCAAGTGTAAAACTATCACAAAATACCATTAACGAATAAATGAAACCCAAAACTAACAGAAATTATAATAGATAGCCTAGTCAAACTCAAAACGAGCAAAAAGTAAAAGGAGTATGGATGACAACACCCAAGTTTTCTTCAGACCAGAAAATAATTCGCGCTTTAATTAGAAAAAACATGTATTGTCAGTTTGATATGCATATTGCGATATCTATTCGTTATCGTCTTAATACTTCTTTATTTTTTGAAGTCAAAAAAGTGAAAACATTTAAAACGTATTTTGTCTTCAGTAAAGTGCAAATTACTTTCTGGTCTTGAAGAGGCGTGGGGGTTGTCAGCCTTACTCATGCTAATTGTTGGTATTTTGAGTTTGAATAGGTTATCTATTGTTATTTCTGGTCGTTTTGGGTTCAATTCATTTATTTATGGTGATTTGTGGTAGTTTTACACTTGGAAAATTATTTTAATTTTTTCTAATCATTTTTGGCTTAGCGCGGTCATCAGCACCGGAAAGGAGGGCAAAAGGGGAGGGGTCATGGCCCCCACCTGGAAATTTGAGACTATATAGTAATTATAAGGAAACGAAAGGAAAAAAAAGCCGAATAGGGAAAAACCATGGAAAAATGTTTGTTGCCCCACTGTTGGCTGCCAACCACTAGATTTTGACCCATAATAAGGAAAAATGTATATTCTAATTTGTGCCTGAGTGAACCCTAACAAGTTTTCCACAAACATTTTTTCTATATGGTTTGGTTGGAGCAAATAAATAACAAAAAAAGCAAATTTTTCATAGTAATGAATGGTAAGTAAATAACGATCCTGGTCAATAACGAAAGCATAAGAGCCTAACTATTGATATTATTCAGTAAAAGAATCAGCTTTTTATGGTGATCTTAAATATGTATTTGATTATTAGCAATTAGTATAGTTATTAGAACACAAGAAAGTTTGCATAATTATAAAAAACACATAGTAAGTTGTCGCTTTGAAAAAAATTTAATTTTGTACAGTTATGAAGTTTAAAGGTGTCAAATATACTGGCTTTTGGCATTCAAAATTAAATTAAAAATATTGATTTGAATAATTTTTATTGGATTTTCTTTAACGCCGGACACCATCCCAACCACCAAGGACCCCAACCTCCAAGGCCTCAATACTTCCTCAAAGTTAAGTGTCAAAAGTATAGCCTATTCTTAGACTCAAAATTCCCAAATAATCTAAAAGTGCTTCAGACAAACAAGTAAGACAAAGTTAAGCATTCTTCCTAGCTAATTCGTAGCTAAACAACTGAACGTAAATGATAACATGGGAACCTCAATAGAAAAATATGTCAAGAAAGAAATTACTTTGGATTTTTTGTGACGTTCGAATTCTTTATTTTATCTAAATACAATAGAACAGAATTTTTTTACAAATCACATTGTCATACATTTATTAAAAAAAACAAAAAAACTAATAGTTCTGACAAAACAGTGCATAAAACAATTCTTTTGATAAATAGTGGAAAAATATAAATGTATATTCAAGGGCTTCTACTAGCTAAGGGTCGAAATGGCCCTCAGTGCTTGTTAACTTTTTTCAAAGCGGTTTTACTACTCTTTAGATAGGACTCCTCAAATATATAAGATAACAAATAAACATATAAAAATATAAGAGAGGAAAGGGGCATTTAACCCCTCTATCTCCTTTTATTTAAAATTTAAGAAGAAAAAATATTTAGGCAAACAATCATCAAAATTAAGCTAAACATATGGCACCGAAAAAATTAAGAATGTTTGGCTATCCTTTGAAGGGATAAGTGGCTTTGGGAACCAACACATTCTAAATTTTTTAAGTTTTTACGGATAAAAGCGTTGTCAAATTCTACGAGTTTGTTTTTCTTATCTTCCATGTGTAAAACTACCACACATCACCATTAACAAATAAATGAAACCCAAAACTAACAAAAATTACAATAGATAACCTAGTCAAACTCAAAACGATCAACAAGTAAAAGGTGTAGTGCTGACAACACCCATGTCTTCTCCAGACCAGAAAATAATTTGCACTTTCCTTAAAAAAAAATAAAATAAATAAAATAAAAAACCGTGTATTGTTAGTTTGATATACATATTCTGACATTTATTTCTTAAATCTTAATACTTCTTTATTTGTTGAAGTCAAAAAAGTGAAAACATTTAAAATGTATATTGTTTTCAGTAAAGTACAAATTACTTTCTGGTCTTGAAGAGGTGTGGTGGTTGTCAGCATTACTCATGCTAATTTTTGCCATTTTGAATTTGAATGGGTTATTTATTGTTATTTCTGGTCGTTTTTCGTTCAATTAATTTATTGATGGTGATTTATGGTAGTTTTACACTTTGAAAATTATTTTATTTTATTTCTACTTATTTTTGGCTTAACGAGGCCACGGGTACCGGCAATGGGGGGTGGGAGGAGTAGGCAGGGGGTCATGGCCCCCACCTGGAAATTTGGGACTATATAGTAATTATAAGGAAACGAAAGGAAAAAAGCAGAATAGGGAAAAACCATGAAAAAAAACGTTTGTTGTCCCATTATTGGCTGCCTGCCAAAAGATTTTGATCCATAATAAGAAAAAAATTTTGTTCTAATTTGTGACTGAGTGACCCCTAACAAGTTTTCCAAAAAATTTTTTCTATATGATTTGGTTGGAGCAAATAAAAAGCAAAAAGATATATCCTTCATAGTAATAAATGATAAGTAAATAACGATCCTTGTCAATAAAATGAACCTAATAATAGTATTTAATACTTAGAAAAACGGACACTGAAAGAAAAATACTTGGAAAAAAACACTTAAAAAACACTTGAGAATTTTATTTGACTTTAATTTTTTTAATTTCTTTACGGGAAGGAGTTTTGTTACTTGTCTATTATGGGTTCGAATATTACACTAAAGTTCAAATTTTGTTCGAATCACAAAGCCCTGAATCATAAAGCCTGTTTAATTAGACTAGATAGCTCTTTTGAAAGTAATAAAAAAATAGCGTTAAGAGCGAGGTATTGACAAGGGGACGACCCCCTCATATACGTAATAATTTCTGTTCGTTTTAAGTTTTAATGTTACGCCTTACTTCCAGTTGAAAAAACTTGTTTTTTTATTTAATTTCTGATCGTTTTTTAAATAATGCTGGGAAATCCAACGCCCCTTTATAGAAATATCCCTTCCCCCAAGGAAAGATCCTTCCACGTAACCCCTCCTCCACCCCCTTGTAAAGAAGTATCAAACTACTTTACCCCCCCCCTGTATATGCAAATATATAGCATATACAGATTATATATTTCCCATATATTCAGTCACTTTTCTTTGTCTTGTCTCGCGCTAAGCTGAAAAAAACTAACGATGAAACCAGTTTTGTTCTTGAGTTTTGTACAGCGTAAACTTGAGTGAATGGCGAATAATACACAAGTACCAAAACACCATCCCCCTACGGAAATAAAAAAATAAAACTCAAATAAAATTCTCAAATTTGGAAAAGCTTATTTTCCAAGGGGGGTTATTTTTTTTTCGTTTTTTTTTTGGGGGGGGGGGGTATTTTTCGTGAGGTGTATTTTCCAGGGGAGTATTTTCCGCGGGGGGGGGGGGTATTTTCTGGGTTGGTTTTTTCCGGGGGCATTCGCCGAGGGGGGGGGGTAAACGTCGGACACCATCCCAACCACCAAGGACCCCATCCTCCAAGGCCTCAATACTCCCTCCCCCAACTTTTTGGCAACTTTCATTTTTTTAATAGAATTTTTTTTTACTGTTAATTTTTTTTTACATTTTGTTTCACATAAAATAAAATGACATATACTTAAAAATTAACATTTAATATTTTTGAAATACGAAATGAGAATGATATGGATATGTTAGTCGTGATTTTTTCTATTAGGAAAATAATGTTAGTAGTAACACTTTTTTTCTTGGAATATTTTGGACTTGGAAATTTTTTGAGCTTTTTTTATTTTTGCGGCTGTACCAGTGGTACTCTATGGTTGCTCATCGAGACTACGTAGTTTATTGTATATATTCAATCAGTATTTCTTGTACATTGGAAGGATAAACACTTGCATCATATTTTAAAAAACCTAGTGAAGATGAAATATTCGAAGAAAGTTTGTGCGCATGATAAAGTCATCGTTGTGTTGAATGCTGACAGAAATAAATTCTTGAAGTATAAACAAGTACTAATGGGGATCTCATTAGAAATATATGCGTGCGTTGCCATGACAGTGAGAGATTAAACCTCTTTGAACTACCAAGACCATTCAGCATTGCTGATGGTGGATATGTGAGAGTGAGATATCAAGAGATGATATCACTCAAAGGGAATGCCAACATAAAAATAATAATTGATGAAGAGGGGCGTGTTCTTGCTCATGGTTCTTGTAACACGGTACCAGTTGATAGATCATATTGCGCTCGTTCTAGTATTAGTATTCAAATGAAATTAAATCGCAAGCAAAATATAAGCGTATTAGCAGACAACATAACTAATGAATATAAAGATGAAGTGATGTAGAGTAACGCGCAGGTGAAAATTATTACTGCAATTGATCATATACCAACAGATATAGTAAATAAAGCAACTAGCACCACAGACGAAACGCATATTGAACCTGTAGCTGACAACACATTAAAAATTGTAAATGACTCAAGATAGATTAATGATTATTAAACTGGTTACGAACTAAGAGAAGACAATAGCTGTCAAGAGAGAACAAGATGAATTATTGTATGGAACAGATTCAACATGTTCAATGATATTAATAATGTATAATAATGCATGTTACATGTTTTTACGTTAATATTCTACATGTCGTTATTTCAATAAAAATATTTTATTCTGAACTTTTTTATGTTTCTATTATTTTTAGATTACACTAGCACGTCAAACACTTAGAATGTTTACTAAAAAGTTGGAGATGTATAAAAAGGAATTTTCAGACATAGATACTACTAGCGGGGTTCATATAATGTACATTAGAATCTCAATTATGTTAACAGAGCTTTTACCAAAGTCTGAGAGAGATTAAATGATCAAATATTATTTATTGAATCACATATAAAACATACATACACCCTCTTAGACACACACAGGTGTGGTAAAGCTTTCTAATATTAGTTAATTTTTTAATTTAGTAAAGATATATATGACGCAAATATGAAGTTTGGAAATACCACTTTTTTATTAAGATAAGAAACACATCCTGCTAAGCTCTGTTTAAGGGGAAATTGAGAAATTACCACTTCCTAGCATTTACGTGAGAAGGGGTGGTTGAGAAAAATGTATAAAAGATACATTTTATCGGAAGGAAAAAACTCTTACTAACTATATGCCGGACTGACCCGCGGTCCGTTGTTTTTGCAAAACTTTGGGATCTTGCTTTATAATCGTAAGTGTCTAATTTATAGTTTATTGTTGTTTTATTGAGACTTGGGGGCTACTTGGGACAGCCAGTCCCAGTTGCCAGAATATATCCAATTTTATTATCTGATAAATGAATAAAAGTATTGTATTTTAGACGAACTCTCTACGATCTATTTTTAGCCTCTCAAACATCCCCAGTCGGTACGCCTCATTAGTTCGGTCATAGCCTAAGGCACGCTACCAAAGTTCAATTACCTTAAGGCCAGAGTTTATCTCCCCTATAAAGGGAGAATAAAAGGCATCTAAGACTACAACCCCCAAAAACCAATAAATAACACTTCACAACAACTGGTGGTCGCTAGAAAACTGGGTCGAAAAGGCTAGATAAAAATAGCAAATTGAAATAAAATGGCTTTACCAGAGGAAAAAATGACTTCCCTATCAACAGTACTTGAAATTGCAAAAATTATACCAGAATACGCGGGAAATTCAGATGTAGATGAGTTTATCGAAAAATTAAGAATTTTCGACGAACTAACTGAATCATTTGAAGACAAGGTCAAAGAGCAATGCATTGCAGCCAGATTAAAAGGACGCTCCCTTAAAAATTTTGAGGAAATTAGGGAAAAAGAGCCCAAGGACATCAGTACTCTAATCGAATATTTTAAAACAAGATTCATTGAGAAAAGCATCTCCGAGAGGCTAAGAACAGAGGTAGTCACATTCAATGCCTCAACTAGTATCAGGGAATATGCAGACAAAATTTGTAGATCCGTGTGTTCACAATTAGAAAAAGGTGGAAATGACAAGACAGTAAAGAAAGTACAACTACAAACTTTTACCCAAGGGTTACCAAATAAGTTATTAAGACTAATATTATCGTGGAAACCTGAAAATTTCGAGCAGGCTATACTACTAGTCAAAACAGAGGTAAAAATTGACGAGGCTATGAAAAAGTTTTACCAAATGTCAATAAATAACACAGGAGCCCAAGAAAGTAAAAAATATGAAAAGGGACAGAAGAGGATGAACATTGAGGAGCCGAATCATAAACCAAAAAGCCCCGAGGATGGCCAATCCTTTCCAACGTGGACTGACTCCTCCACATTTGACGACCAATTCCATGGTATTAGATCCTTAATGACTTGGAATACCAAGTATTATGGACACCCACCTCCTCCTCCTGAGGAAAATTATAGAGCAAATGGTGACAGGTCAAGAATATATAGAAATAGATATAGACCCCACGAGGAAGGGCAAATTACAAAGCAATATAGGAAAAGATTCAATTGCTACAATTGTGGCAAACCAAATCACTATGCGGCAGATTGCTGGCATAAAATACCCAAAGAAGGCCAGACGGACAAAACAAAACACCAGTTCAGAACGCAAGGGGACAGAAATTTAGAAAGGCAGGGAACAAATAATACTTGGCAAACACATAATAATATTCCTGAATTCAGGCCTAGAAGGCAAACGGTTAATAATACCCAGGGTCAAAGTAGCAGCGCTGAAGAAAACTGGGATAATCCCAGAAAGTTTTGGCCAAACAGTGGGCATTTAAACGGAGAAACCAGCCTGTAAGGGTCGACAGAGCTGTTTCCTTACAAAGACCCCTATATAGTTTAGAATGTTGTAATACAAATGCAAATAATAATAATCTACCGATTCTGCGTTGTTTTAAAAATTGAGTGTTTTCAAATTTAACATGTTTACTAGATACAGGCGCATCTAAACAATTAATTCGAGAGGAAGTCTTTAATAGATTTCCTCCTAGTGTCAAAAATCGAGTAAGCAGATGCCAAAATACCCTAACATCAGTGACAGGGCACAAGCTGACAATTTGAGGAGAATATCCACTAAAATTTAGTGCAGGGGATAAAGAAATGACAGTAACAGTAATAATATGCAAGTAGCTACCATTTTCTTGTATTCTAGGAGTAGATGCCATCAGAAAATATGGGATTGTATGGGAGCCCATATCCAATACAATCACAATGAACCAGGCAAATGAAAATAATAGGCAAATTTGCGTAGTAACAAATAAAGAAAGTAAAGATTCGAATTTTAACCTAAAAATAAGCGGAAAAGTCACAATAGAAGGGGGAGCGACAGCTCAAGTTCTAGCTACACTAAATGAAAAAGAGGGAAGGGTTAAAACGATGGATGCCGTGATAGGGGGGTACACCATAAAAGAATACCCAATGATTTTCGTGAAAAAACCAGGTTATAAAAATTGAAAAGGGTATAACATACTTAAAACTATCAAATCTAAGTAATCATAAAATAAAACTGAACCAGGTAGAACTTGGATCAGTAGAAAAGATTTCAAATTCAGAAATAAAACCTCTAAACAGTCCAGAATTAAGCGTAAACTTCACTTCTAGCCAGGAACATTTATCCTCATTAAAACCGCAACCACAAGAATAGTATGGAATGACGAAAACGGAATTTTTGCAACAATTTGATTTAAAACATTTACCGGAAAACGTAAAAACTAGGGTGGAAAATATTCTTTGGGATTTTAAATGGACTTTTGCAAGACACAAATCAGATTACAAATTAACTCACTTAATCACGCACAAGATATCAACAGAGGGCCCTCCAATCAAAAAGTCACCGTATAAAGAACCTTATCATTTAAAGACATGGCTAGAAAGCCAAATAAAAGAAATGGAAGATCAGGGTATAATTAAAGAAAACATTAGTGATTGGTGCTTTCCATTAGTGATAGTCAGAAAAAAAGATGGTACCTGGAGACTATGTATAGACTTTAGAGCACTAAACGCTGTCACGGTTAAAGACGTAATGAAGTTACCAAGAATTGATTCGATTTTAGATTCGTTAGGGGGTTCAAAATATTACACTAGTTTTAATTTAATAGCAGGATATTGGCAAATCATTTTAGATGCAGAAACCAAGCATAAGGCTACAGTAATCTTAGACAATGGAAGAACGATCACATTTGGAAGGATGCCGTTCGGTTTATCATTTAGTCCAAATTGTTTTTGTCGGCTAATGAATTCGGTGTTAAAAGATATCGAACCAGGAAGGAAAAAAGATACCTTGGCTTATTTAGATGATGTAATTCTGTTTAACGAAAACTTGGAAGACCACTTGATCGGACTTAGAAAAATACTGGAAAAGTTTGAAAAAGTTGGCTTAAAATTAAAACCAGAAAAGTTAAAAATAGTCGTACCAAAATTAGTATTTCTTGGACACCTGATAAACCAAGGTACTATTTCACCAAATCCAGAAAAATTTACAGTCTTAGAAAATTTACAGCCTTCTAAAGATATAAAAAGCTGCAGATCAGTTTGTGGACTATTAAGCTATGTTAGACGATATATTAAACATTATGCCACAATAGAACAACCTTTGACGAACCTATTAAAGAAATCAGGTACATCCGAATGTCCAGAGGACGCAAAATAAGTGTTTAATGAAATAAAAAGGCAACTATTACTGGCACCAATACTTAAATTACCAGATTTGTCACAAGACTTCTGTTTGCAAACAGATGCTTCGGGGTACGGTATAGGCGCCATATTATTAAACATTAATTCTGAAGGAGTAGAATCAATAGTTCAATGCGCCAGTAGGTCACTGACGGAAGCAGAAAGAAATACTCGACAGTTGAAAGGGAGTGTTTAGCAGTTATAGTATTTGCAGAATATTTTCGACAATTTTTACTTGGAAAAAAATTTATATTAAGAGTAGACCAAAAATCATTAGTTTGGCTACATACGATGCAAAATACTTCAGCCCGGCTGAAACGGTGGATACTGCGTCTGCAAGCATATTCATATACTCAAATATATATAAAGGGCCGTACAAATATATTACCAGACTATTTATCACGAAAACCAGATATGAAAGAATTGCAAATATATCCCATAGCTTTGAGCAATCGGTGCTTGCAAAATTGTACGCAATAAACAGACAAGTAGAAGCAATAATGCATGTGACGAAACACCGCACAATTGTTAATGTTGAATCACTAACAGAAGAACAAAATAAAATGAATATCGCTTTTGAAGATATACCAAAATATCATTTGGAAATAATACATGCCAATATCCCGGAGGAAGAAAAGACAAAAATTTTGAGCAAAACATATTTTCATATCGAAAAAGACAAAAAATTGTTATGACTAGCTCAGAATGAAAAAATCTCCAGTTTAAATTGGACTTTAGGAGAAATTTATAATATATTAGATAAAATAGAGTATTTATTGATAAATGGAAGTAAAGAAGATAAGCCGCTATATGGAGAATATTTAGCCGCAAGTATGCTAGAGCTAATGACATATCTACAAATTTTAAGCGATTATACAATAGAAGTTCAGAGAGCATTAGGGTTATTACAGTTAGGACAAATTCTAAGACTTCTGTTGCCTGCAAAGGAATTAAAAGAGATCTTGCAAAACATACAGTATTTTGTATTAAAGGAAGGGTACTATGAATTACCTTCGGAGTTAGACCCGATAGACCCTTTAAGCTGGTATGCTAAGCTATTAAAAGCTTCTTATTTTATATTAGCGGGAAACCTCAGAATAAACGTGATAATACACCTAGTTCAGAAAAATAGCGTATTTACCCTGTTTCAAGCTTTTCCCATGGCAACAGGGGGCCTAGCGGGAGTAGTAGTTACCCTGACCTCAACTTCAGCATATGTATTAGCAGAAAACAACCGAGAAAGAATGATTTCTCCAGAAAAAATTTGGATCATGGACGTTTTAGAAAATTGTTTCTTTAAACTATAACTGACCAAAAAAGAACTAAAAAGAAAACAACATGAAAATAGTTTAAATTGTTGGGAAAACATAATTTTAGAAAATCAACAAGGCATTAAAAAAACATGCCATTGGGAAGTTTCTAAACCTTCGGCAACAACTGAAGGAATTATAAAAGAAAGCGCATCAGAAGTATTGGTTTCAAATAATGTTACGCTAGATGGAACTTGTGTTCAAGACAGAAAAATAACAAATTTTCCACTAATTATATCGACAATGTCAGAATGTAATCTATGGCACAAAGATAAAAATTTCATACTTAAAAGACAAAATAGACTAAGATCAGAAGAAAACAGTAATAAATTAACGCCATTAAAAATTAAAACAATTTTACCAGGCAAATTAGAAATTTTTTTCAAAGAAGGTAGTAAACACCTAGTAGAAATTTGGAAAAAGAATTTTAAAGAACCTATTAGTTGGGCCCAAATGCTGAAAGATATAAAACAAGAGCAAGAAATAGCCCTCAGTCAAACAGAAGTTACACTGAGAGTAATAAGGGAAGAAAGCATTCAATTTAATGAATTATTTTTAGTAGGGTGCATTATGGGCACAGTATGTGTAAGTCTATTTACACTTATAACAGTTTGGATTATTTATCAAAAGAGTAAAATAAAAAATGTCAGGAAGGAAGTAACTGAATTACAAGAATTAACGATAACGCCAAGGCAATTGCAAATGATCCAAGAATATGCAGAATACGCAGGAATTACGCGTTGATTTTCAACACGTTCAAAAAAAATTTTTAGTTTTTTTTTGTTTTTAGTGTTTATATATGATTGATACAAGGAATATTTGTTACAGATGATAAATTGGACAATAATTTGCGTTTTTAATCTTCTCCAGCTTATTGCGGCCGAATTTAGGGTTATAAAATGAGTATCATTTGGCAGAATGAATACAGTGAAACCCCTGGAAGGCTACTGGCAAATCGCGATTAGGTTTTATGCTTCAGCCTTACATACCCTCCAGAGCCAAGTAACGATATTTGCAAATAATCTGGAAATGACAAGAAGAGAATTAGAAAAAACTTTTAACCTGCCTCCTTTCACACCCCCGCAGGTAATAGAAAAAGAAACAAAAGCATCATTATTTCAAACGCAGGCAACCTTGTTGTTCAAAGTACTTAACAACCAAATCAGTGGGGTTCTAGAAGATATAAAAAGAACGATAATTACGCTCCAAAAACAAAACAAAAGCGAAACAGACAATACCTTGGCCAGAAAGAAAAGAAGCCTAATCGGTATTGTAGGGGAAATCTCAGAATATATATTCGGTACCGTATCTGAGACTACGTGGAAGGAAGCTGAAAAACGAATAGGGAAAGTCGAAATAACAAATAAAAATCTTCTACACTTCGTAGACAAACAACTAACAATCTTAAAACACCACGAAACAAGGATATCCAAAATTGAAAAAAAGAGTTATAACACATTTTAGTGTTCCTTTTTTGAGAAATTTACTTTGAAAAAAAAATGCTCTGTGTATATTTAAATTACTATTTAGTGTTTTAAAATAACTTTTAAAACTTTAACCAAATGTATTTTTTGATAAATGTTGTATCTAAGTTTTGTTACTTAACAATGCTTGTGTAAGTTTATTACACAATGGTTGTGTATATACTATGTTTTTAATTTACTTTAAATTTTAACTAGTGATGTAATGTTATATGTAAATGTTTTACCTCAAGTCAAAGTATTAATATTTTTTTTTTTAATTGTAGAATAATAAGTTTAATATTTAAGTTTGAAATAATAATACAGAAAGGAACATAATGTTTCAATTTAAGCGGGATATTATTTTTGGAGTGATTAAAAAAAGTGGAGAAAGTAATTCAACACGCTGAGAATTACGCTTTCGAATGCTGAGTGTTTTATTCTACTATATATGTAAAAATATATGCTTTATATGTATACTAATGTGAATATTTATTTTACATACGGCCTTAGCTAATTTTTTTTTTTGGAAATCAAATTTTTCATAACATCGTTTTGGACCCATTTCTCAATCATTTCTTTGACACATTTTTGTGATGTAGCAAATTTCAAAGCCAGTTCAATGATATCCTATTACCATCAGAAACCAAAACATACTTGATCAACTGATATTTGGAAACTACAGAACTACAAAATCATCGAAAGTGAGATAAAAACAGAACTTAATTTATGCCTAGAATATGTGCTACATAGCCAAATGGCTTATGTATGGAAATATGTGAAAATGATTTGTGCTGAAAAAAATATATGTGAAAATTTTTAAAATCAATAATGTTATATGTGATTTACCCAAGGCATTTCTAAAACAAAAAAAAATATATATATATATACGGTATATCAACCACATCACACAGATAAATTCAATTATTAATGGGAATTAAATTTAAACTCAAAAAAATTCATAAAACTATTCTAATATAAATATAAATTAAGCAAAGCCACTAATATCATGTATAAGCCGCTTGGGGTCAAGTAAAACAGAAGATGCATATGAAGAGGGTAAAAGAGTAATTGTTTGTCCTAGAGACAGAGAAAAAGAGAAACAAGGATGAATTTCAAATTGAAATCCTTCGACAAAAAAAAAAAAAAAGAACATGGCCTATATTGGACCAGAAACATAACCCTAAGGAAACCCATTGAGGGTAGATGCACATAATGACCCAAAGATGGCAGCATAATAGCTAAAACGATATTAAGTTGTTTTAAAAGTAAAATATTGAGAATTGGGACAATTCTTCTTTAAATGGGGAGTATTGTGGTAAAGCTTTCTAATATTAGTTAATTATTAATTTAGTTCAAATTCAAATTCAAATTAATTTATTTAGCATAAAAAAATACAAACAAATTTACAGCGGCCATCTACAAAAACACGAAGGTTTGTTTACGATGGCTGCAAATCCATTATTATAAAGCTCTACATCCACATAAAAACTATCTCTTTACGGGGAAAAATCAGCAATTGAACTGAATAAAAATAAATAACATATCCTACTCTAAAAGGATTACAATATAGTAATCGCAATTGAGAAATATCAAATATAATCCTTAAAAAATAAACTAAAAAAAAAAAAAAAAAAAAAAGAAAAAAGAAAAAAAAGAAAAAAAAAGAAAAAAAAGAGATACATCTAACTAAATCAACTATGACAAAATCAATAAGTATCAGCTAGGGTATAGAGCCAACTCCGTGCGCTTTGGCTGGGTAATTTCGCGAAGATGCGACCATTATCTGTTCAAACAATTTTCATACCAAACATTAATCAAATTCAAAAATCTAATCATTCAGATTATAACCCAAAAGGTAACGCTTCAATCTACTCTTGAGCTGGCTTACACTATCAACTTGTCTAATAGCATCCGGGAGGGAATTCCACACCCCCGGTCCCTCAAAACGAGGCAGAAGCGCAGCACGTTGAGTATTCCGGAGCTCCGTTGCAAGGTCATTCGCATTTCTAGTCTCATAACAGTGATAAGATGAGTTAGCTTTAAAAATTTCCCAAAATACCTCCGGTGAACACTTATTCAAACATTGATAAATAAAAATTGCTAACTGTTAATCCCGTAACTGATAAATATTTAAAATTTTCAAACTTGTAAAGCAATTCAACGTGCTATTTTCAAACTGAATGTAATTACCTAAAATACGAACTATTTTATTCTGTAAAATTTGGACCTTTCTAAAACTTGAAATAAAACTACTAGTCCATAGCATGCGACCATATGATAAATAAGGGCTAACAATAGAATGATAAAGTAAAAGTAAAACATTTGACGGTAGTTGATTTTTCAGTCTTCTTATCACACCCAACCCTCTTGAAATCGTAACTGCCACAAGATGACAATGTGATTTCCAACTTAAATTAAAATCAAGACTAAGGCCCAAATATTTAACACTATTTACATGCTTTAAAAATTCACCGTTAAAAACAATTTTATTATCTAAAACACATGAAACTCCATTTCTACAAAATGTCACGAAATTTGTTTTTGAAATATTCACTACCAAATAACTAAAATTTGTAAAATTTATCAATTCAGCGAGGGCCTTATTTGTCTTCTCAATTAACTGGTTCAGACAAGTAGCTGTAATCGTAAACACCGTGTCATCAGCAAAAGACGTTATAAGTGCATCTGATATATAAAAACGCATGGTATCAACGTAAATTAGATAAAGAAGTGGGCCAAGCACTGAACCCTGAGGCACACCAGAATTACCGATAAAAGTTTTTGAAATAGAATTTTTAATAGAGACTCGAATAATACGCTGGTTAAGATAAGATTCAAACAATTTCAGAATAACCCCTTGGATCCCTAAACGGCTTAGCCTCTTTAATAAAATTTTATGAACCACCGTGTCAAAAGCATTTCTAAAGTCTATAAATACTGAAAGTACCAATACACTTTTTTCGAGAGCAACATTGATGAAATCTGTTAGGTGCTGGACTGCATGTATTGCAGAGTGGTTTTTCCTGAATCCAAATTGGGTATCACCAAGAAAACCGTAAGTAGTAAGATGGTCATAAAGTCGTCGATGCATCACTTTTCATACAGCTTAGCAAATAGGGGCAATATTGAAATCGGCCTCCAATTAGACGAATCTGTCTTTGAACCCCCTTTGTGAAACGGAATAACTTTAGCCTCTTTCAGCCGAGTAGGAAATTCACATTTCTTCAAAGAAAGGTTAATCAAATAAACAATACAAGGCAACAAATATACCATAACATGCTTTAACGCTTTCAGATTAATTCCATCATTCCCTGGAGAATTTGATTTTACCAATCCTATTATCTGTTTTAACTCTTCAACGTTCGTTTTATCTGCAGACATTTCCAATCCAACTCCCCTTTCATCACTAAACATCTCATTAATTTCATTATTTTCATCGTATGCATTCTCACTTGTTGATTCACCAATCTTAGAAAAATATTCACTAAAGAAATCAGCCACCTCTTCATTTCCATCAACAAATTTACCATCAAAGATCAGACTAGCAGGAATCTCGGTCTCTTTCTTCTTATTTACGATTTGTTTCATAATATTCCAAGTCGTTTTATTATTGCCTTTGTTTTCCTTAAATTTCTCTCCATAATATTCGCGGATGCATGACCGCCTTAGCCGATTTACTTTATTACGGATTTGTCTAAATTCAGTTAGATCTTGACTATGGTTACTATTTAAGTAACTCAAATAGTAAAGATATATATGACGCAAATATGAAGTTTGGAAATACCACTTTTTTATTAAGATAAGAAACACATCCTGCTAAGCTCTGTTTAACGGGAAATTAAGAAATTACCACTTCCTAGCATTTACGTGGGAAGGTGTGGTTGATAAAAATGTATAAAAGATACATTTTATCGGAAGGGAAAATCTCTAACTAACTATATGCTGGACTGACCTCTAGTCCGTTGTTTTTGCAATACTTTGGGACCTTTTCTTATAATCGTAAGTGTCTAATTTATATTGAATTGTTGCTTTATTGTGAGTTTGGGGCGACTTGGGATATCCCGTCCCAGTAGCCAGAATATACCCGATTTTATTATATGGTAAATGAATAAAAATATTGCATTTTAGACGAACTCTTTACGATCTTTTTTTAGCCTCTCGAACATACTCAGTCGGTACGCCTCATTAGTTCGGTGATAGCCTAAGGCACGCTTCCAAAGTTCAATTACCTTAAGGCCAGAGTTTATCTCCCCTATAAAGGGAGAATAAAAGGCATCTAAGACTACAACCCCCAAAAACCAATAAATAACACTTCACAACACAGGCATAGTAAGAAAGAGAGATAAAAAAAAACATACAATCATAGAGTCAGACAAGGAAAACATACAAATATCCACTCAGAGACACATGCATAGTGAGACAGAGAGAGAGAGAGAGAGAGAGAGAGAGAGAGAGAGAGAGAGAGAGAGAGAGAGAGAGAGAGAGAGAGAGAGAGAGAGAGAGAGAGAGAGTGAGAGAGAGAGAGAGAGAGCGAGAGAGAGAGAGAGAGAGAGAGAGAGAGAGAGAGGGAGAGAGAGAGAGGGAGAGAAAGAGAGAGAGAGAGAGTATTGAAAATGGTCTGGCTTAGGGGTTTACAAAGAGAGAGAGAAAGACAAAAACAACTACAATCACACTGAGTAAGACGCTGGGAAAAGCAAACACCCGTTCAGACACACAGGCACAGAGAGTTAGAGAGACAAAAATCTATACAAACAAACAGATCCCGATTTACAAAAAAAAAACAAAGACAGGCACTGGGACAAGAAAACATCTGCCCAGGCACACAGGCAGAGAGAGTGAGAGAGACAAAAATGCATACAAATACATAGATTCAGACATACAAGCAGACAAAGACAGGCACTGGGACAAGTAAAAACTCACCCAGACACAAAGGCTTAGAGAGTGAAAGACACAAAAACACATACAAATACGTATAGAGACATACAAATAGAGAAAGACAGACACTGGGGCAAGCAAACACCTACCCAGGCACGCAGGCACAGAGAGTAAGAGGGATAAAAACACATACAAATACATAGTTTCAGACATGCAAACCAATAAACACAGGCACGGGGACAAGCGAACACCCGCCCTGACACACTGACTTAGAGAGTGAGAGAGACAAAAACACATAAAAGCACATAGATTTGGTCATACAAATTGACAAAGACAGACACTGGGAAAAGCAAACACCCGCCCAGACACACAGGCACAGAGAGTCAGAGAAACAAAAACACACACAAACAGACAGATTCAGATATACAAACAAACGAAGAAAAACACTGGGAAAAGAAATCACCCGCCCAGATATACAAAAAAGACAAAGATAGGCACTGGGACAAGCAAACAGCCACCCAGATACGCAGGCATAGAGAGTGAGAGCGACAAAAACACACATACAAACACATAGATTCTGATAAACAAGCAGAAAAAGACAGGCACTGGGACAAACAAACACCCACCCAGACACACATGCACAGAGAGTGAGAGATACAAAAACATAAAAACACATAGATTCAGACATACAAACAGACAAAGACAGATATTGGGACAAGCAAACACCCAAACAGACCCACAGGCACAGAGAGTGATAGAGATAAAAACACATACAAATACCTAGCGCTCAGTACGGCTGAGGCTAGAAAGGCTGTTATAGATTCGGCTTGTGGTACTACTCCTGTTAAGTCGGCTATTGAGATTTGAAGGGGCAGATCGAATTTCAAAGTTCTTGTGGACAGTAAACCATTTTCAGAAAAAACAGCCAGTTCATCCAAAGCCGTGATCGAGAGATAGCTGTCAGTGTGTGACCTAGGCAATTCATAGGTATCATCAAGCAAGTCCCCCAGGAATATGAAAGTGAGATACATTCAGTCGTTCCAAACTGCACCAAGACTGAAAAATGTGGCTAATTCTGCACATTTAAGCTGTTCTTCTCTTCAAAAGATGATCTGGATAATGTATATCAAACCCATTTAAGATCGGGTATAAATTGCACCGGGTTGAACTAATCCATTTCGTTCCAAAAAGATCAATCCGATGGACATTTGGCGAAAGACTGTAGCAACGCTAAGGTTTGTTCTAATTGTGCTAGATCCTCGCGTGAATCGCCATGCCGTAATGAGCTTAATTGTATCTCCTGTAATTCAAAGAAGCACATTTATTACTCATATCGATGTCCCGAAAATCGTAAACTGATGCTAGAAAAACCACGCGGTAATAACTTAATTAACCATGGCTAGTTTTACCAATTTATCTTTCATATCATGGAATATTAATGGTGGAGTGAGCCAAAAGCTCCCACTTTTTGAGACCCTCCTCCAGAATAACAGATTGGTGTGTCTGCAAAAACATTTCTTTTTGACACAGTGACTTTCTATATTAAACGTACAGAATATGGTATCAACTGCCATATCAAGTGCAATCTGACGAAAATATCGAGGTCGTCCAAGCGGTGGCCTTACAATACTTAGCCGGTTTCAGATTCAAACCATTTAACTCAGTGATCGTATTATTGCAGCTGTAATCAGTGATTTAGCAATAATAAATGTATACCTACCGACTAATTATGGTGATCAAGCATCTAATTCTCTATTTTCCACTTCTTGTCGTAAATTGTCCAAGTGCGCTAAAAAGATACTTAGGTCATACCCAAGATGCTTGATCATAAGAGACTTTAATTTTGATCTTAGAATTGCCACTTTAGTGAATTAATTAGAGATATGCTACCCTATACTTTATTGGCACTGAGGAAACATAAAGACTTTACGTTTATTGCTAATGCTAGTTAGACATCTAACCTGGATCCCGTGCTGTTTTCGGAAAGTTTATTCCGCCATGTTACTGCGTTTGATGACCATAGTACCTGTGATGACCATCTTCCTTTACAATATTCTGTCTCACTGACCCGTAAACAGGACAACCCAACCAAACATAAATGGTATTAGCGGAAAATGTGGAAGGAAATGAATGTGCTGTTGTTTCAAGCCACGTATGACTATGTCTTAAGTGAGATTAAAGTTCGTTTTCATATTTTTCAAACTACTACGGTTTTGAGTAATAGTGAGCTACGACTACAAATTAACACCTACTCTGAGGAAATTATTCATGTTCTTAAGTGTGCTGATAAAGCGGCAATGGCCGTGAAAAAAGTTGTAATCAATACTGAAAAGTCTGGCTGGTCAAGTAACACTTCACTCGTAAATGCCTGTTCAAGTGCTAAGTGGTGGTTGCGTCTATGGACTGAATACGGAAGGCTTAGGTCAGATGTATTGCACTCTGTGCGACTATTTACAAACAAAAGGTACCGTAAGTTCCTTGAAGAGCATCTAGCTGCTATAAAGACCAATAACACTGCAAAAGTTTTAAATGACCTAAAGTCTCTTTGGAGATTCCGGTCTCGTAAAACTGTCCATTCTGGTGATGGTCCCCAATGTATACGAGTTTCAGGATGGGTTTCCTAATTTGAAAATCAGTTTAAAAAGCCAAATAGTAGAGTTGAAAGTGGTTTTGATGCACAGTTGTTCGAGCTTCCGGTTTTCCAAACCGAGACCTAATGGGGCAGTGATTACACCGTCTGGTATTAAGGCAATAGTGCACAAACTCATGAAAAAATGTTTTTCTGAAGGAGAGGATAGTATAAGTGCAAAGCACCTTACGGCCAGGAGTGTTATTTTATATGGTCATTTATCATTACTTTTTCAGATCATTTTTAATATTGGTATTGTTTCTGATTTTATGTGCCTTGATGTCGTAACACCTATTCAAAAAAGGGAATACTGCATTCTTCTAGATCGTCGTATAGGCCCATTACGGTTTTTAGTGTTTTTGCAAAGATTTTCGAGTTTTTGATCGTAGATCGAATAAATGAGCGTTGTACAATGCCTCTATTTCAGTCTGGGTTTCAGTCAGTGCTAGGATGTTTCAATTCGTTACATAGTTTATGTTCTATTCTTCAAGATACGGAGGCATCGGGGAGTACGTTGCTTTTAGGTGCATATGATGTAACAAATGCCTTCAGGCCCCTTCTCCACTCTCAAGCAATACCTGAATTATATAACCTCGGTGTTAGCCTGGACGTTATAGTGCCTCTTTACTACATGTATCACCATCTGGAAGTCCGGTTGAATCTCGGTGACTCGTTCGCTGAGGAAGACCTTCCAGTTTATGTTGGTAAAAAGTTACGTTGGTAAACGTAAAAGTTTACGTTGTAACCTCCCCAACCACTTATAATAATGCCGCTTTCCCTGCCCAGGTTGATCTTCCTACTAGCTGCGTATCTAAAGGTGTTGACACATATGTACTCTGTTATGCCGACGATCTTTTGAACCTGTGCCGTTCCATTACCAGTTTACAATGTAATTTTGATGATCTTGCAACTCACTATGATAACACAGGTCTATCTGTTAATGCTGCTAAGTCCCTAGGGCTATTTTTCAATTGCCCTGATTCCTTAGCTCCAGAAAGCGTACGACTAGGTTTCTAAGATATTGTCCCTAAATCAGAGCTAGTGTACCTTGGTTTAGCGATTGGGTCATCCCATAGGAAGACAAGAAAGCTCCTTATTAAGCATGCTGAGAGAAAAAGGCGTGTAGCATATGCTAGCATTGTTCATTCGCAAGTTAGCCTTAAACGTAAGATACTGGCCAAGCTCTACAATAGTATCGCCCTTCCTTATATACTGTATCTAACACCTTTTTGGGACATTTTGATCGTTGCTGATAAGCAATCTCTGCTTAAATCTTACTTTAAGTTGGCGAAGTACCTTTTACAAATCAATAGGTGGTTTAGAAACGGTTATGTGGTTCTACGTTTCGTGTTACGGATCCCCTCCTTGCAGGGGACTCTCAGTTCAAATGTTCATCAAACCGGCATCCAGTACTTTGCTTCAATCACTTCTGTTAAATTTTGTCTTCATCCCCTGCTTTGCCATGCTTTTGAACACAACGCTGAAGATAAAAAGGCCTGGTGATAGAGCTTATGCAGGGTCACCCATTTCTGTATATTTGTAAATCTTTGCATCAAAACAAAATTGGGTTTCGATCTGCTGCACAGACTCTATGGGAAAAGATTGTGCAGCTCTAAGGATCTTTTCAAGTGCATCTTGGGGCACAGCAGAATCTTTATATTTGTGTCAAGAGAGAGGGTCCTGTCCATTTGGACCCGAATAAATACTTTCAAGGGGACGGTTAACACTTGGGTCATTCACATATTGTTGAAATGTATTCATTGACTTCACACAGTCATTCTTCAAACCTTGGTTTAATAGAGCAGTACCTCTGCACCTTTGACCAAAGATGTCCATAATCTGCACCTTTACTACGTTTTCTTAAAATGATTAGTAGCGTTAAGAGAATTTCGGATAAGTCATCTCTTGACTTCTAGGTCAATTTAGTTGTTGTTGTCGTCGTCTCCTAGAAGCCTCTATCCAGCATAGGCAATTATTAAAACAAAAAGCGCCGCCGAATCCACTGCGCAAAAGATTTTTTTTCCCATTATGTTTTGTCCAGACAATTAGATTTCTGGAAAAATGGGATGAGAAATAACTTCTATCCCATTTTCCTGTTTGGGTAGGAAGGGGATTTCCAAGGGCCAAAACCCTTTAAATCCCTTAAAAAATCCAGAACACTTGTAAAAATCCCTAAAAATTCCCAATCCTGTCCTTAAAGACCTCAAAAATCCCCATTCTAGGGGGGGGGCAATCTCTAGAGTGGAAGCACTGGCTGATTGTCCCAAAATTTCTCTAGGGTCTGCTCAAGAAACGATACGCATAGCTGACTAAATTAAAAGACGCTATGTACACCTGAGTTTTCAAATTATCTACAATATCTTGGGAATGGCTAAGGGGATCAAGTTAAAACTTGGGATAGGAAGTACGTGAACAAAAATTCAGACTTGGGGGAGTGAGCTAAAAGAACACTATATATATCCCGGTCATTAAAATAGCATATCTGCAGCATCCTCTGAAGGCCTTCGTGTTTAAAATTTAAACATTCAGGTACTGTTGGGGAAAGGATGGGAAAGGATGAAGCAAGGTCCTTCAAAACTTTTGTTTGAGGTGGAAGGGGGAGGGATAAGACTTCTTGTGTCAGATCCACCCAAACGGATTTGTACCATAATTGCCTATGAGAATAATAGTGTCGGCGCAGTTAGGTAGCAAGTTAAATAAAAAGACGCCTTTTTCGAGGATATTAAAATGGCGTCTCTGCAATATTGCAGGAACGGCTTGGGATACCATGTTGAAACTTCCAAAGAGTGTTCTGGGGTGAGGACTGTGGAGATTAAGTTATGACTTCAGGACCAATGAAACCTCAATTAACACAAATATTTGAACTATCTTTAATAAATGTCCTTAAATTTCAATTATTTAAACAAAGAAAGAAACGGTTATAGAGAAATATAGTAGGTTACAATAAGGCTATTTTAAAAATAATTAGTTGTCAAATGTATGTGTATATTAAAGGATGGGGCCAAGAAGGGATCCTACTCAAAGGAAGGTGTATAAAAGAATAGGGGTCAAGATGGCTTAAGCCCCACTGAAGAACAAAACTATGTAGATTTTCAAATCATTTGCAAAACAAATCCCCTTGGCATGTGTCCAAAATTCTATAGTAAACTATTATTAGATTTGTTGCACAAAATTTTCGCTATTTAAGAAATTTGACCGAACATTCTAATTTTTGCCAAAATTTAAAAAGCGATCAAGAGTCTTCAGCAAAAAAAAACTTAAAATAAACTTTTACAAATAGTATTATGATTAAATAATCTATATTAATTAAAACCAAATATAAATTAATCCAAAAAAACTTTTTCAAACAAGCAGCATTTCAAAGAAAGGTAAAGACGAGCAGAAATTAATTCAAATAATTTAAAAATAAATAAACCAAAACTATTATTGGTGAATAAATGAAACCGAAAGGGGACAGAAATTAAAATTAATAATCATACAAACATAAAGTTATTGAAGGCCAATACTGAATAAACTTATAAACAAACGATATACGAATAAATGGATCCTTAAGACAAACAGCAGTGGCAACATAGTCATTTCACTTTACAGAAAACACAATACATTCTAAGCATTTCCTCTTTCATAGCATTAATAAATTAATAAATCTGTGACTTGGCTGTTAATTTCATTAAATATTGAAAAATCAGTCTACTTTCATTAGTTCTTTTTAGTAATTAAATAACAAAAACAAGTTTTTTTTCCAATTGAAAGTAAGGAGCGACATTAAAACTTAAAAGCTATTACGCGTATGAAGGGGATGGCCCCCTCCTCAAAACCTCGCTCTTTACGCTAAAGATTTTTGTAGTTTAAAAAAAGCACCCTATTGTTCCAATTAAACGTCCCTTGTGTTTCAGGACTCGTTCGTAAAGAATTGGGATAAAATTCATACTTTAGGGTAAAAAGGGAGGTGTTAAGGAGGGGTAACCCCCTTCATACACGTAATAATTTCTGTTCGTTTTAAGTTTTTAATGTTGCTCCTTACATTCAGTTGAAAAAATTTTCTTATTTAATTTCTGATCGTTTTTAACTAATGCCAGGAAATCTCTCCCCCTCTGCGGAAAAATCCCCCTCCCCATGGAAATATCCTCTAGACAATTCAATCTTGGTGAATTTTTACCCCGGACAATTACCCTTAACAATTTTACGAGTAGAATTGAGACGGGAAAAAGAAAGCAAGACATAAAAAGAACTTTGTATGGGAATTATGGAAAATTCCCGCAGTGTACAATTTCCTCTGACAAGTTTACCCCCTGGAAGCTTACCTTCCCATGGAAAATTCCCACGGGGAAAACCCTTAGCAGAAAATTCACCCCGACCCGAAAATGTATATATACTTCACAATAACAAATACTATTTGTAAACAATGGGCAAATTTTATAGCTTGAAAACCTTTCCCCTGGGGGTGTAGGGGGGTCATGTTATATCCAAAGGTATATTTACTGGGCCTTTCAACTATGATGAGCAAAATGACTATCTCAAAATTTTAATAAGACGACTGTGGGAAAAAGGGGTGGGGGAGGGGTTCCCTTCCAATATTTTGGTCTCTTAAAAAGGGCATTAGAACTTTTAACTTTCGTTAAAATGATCCCTCTCACGATATTTTAGGACCACCGGGTCGATAATATTCCCCATGAAAAAAATATAATAAACATGCATCCGTGATCTTTTTTCTCCACATTTTTGCAGATAGGTGCTTAAAACCCTCTACAGTAGGGTTTTCTGATACGCTGAATCTGGTGGTGTAGTTTTTCATTAAGATTCTATTTGTTTTAGGGGGTGTTTCCTCTGTTTTCGAAAATCAGGCAAATTTTCTAAAAAGCAAATTCTTTTAATATATCTATTGGTATAAAAATTCCATTTTTACAGTTTTGGTTACTATTGAGCTTCGGTTACTATTAACATTTTATTACTATTTTATTACTATTTTATTACTATTAACAGTTCGTTACTGCGAACTGTTTGATCTTGGTTAGTAAAGTGATTTTATTTATTTTGTTGTTTATGTTTTATTGGGGAATTCATATAATTAAATATTCAACAATCTTTCAATTATTCAATTATTCAAATTATTCATTTATTCAAATATTCAAAAATATTCAATTGGTTATCTTCTGTAATTTTGGTTATTACGGTGATTTTTTTCTTTTATTGTTTTTGTTATTCAAGCTTTCACAAAAGAACCACACTATTGAAAAAACATTTCGTCTTCAATGAAGTATAGATGATATTTCAGTCTTTCAGAGGGTCTGAGAGGCAGGGGAGTTGGTTCTAAGGGAGGGAAGGTGGGAAGAGATTCTGAGAAGGAGGGAACACCACTCTTATTTGTAAACAGTAAATACTCTTGAGATATTATTTTTGCTGTTGTGTTGATGTTGTTGTTTTGACTAGTGGCAAACACACCACTTGAAAAACAAATTCTTTTCAGTAAAGTCCAACACCCTGGCGTTCATTTTAGGATTTAGTTATTGACCTATAGCAGTAAGTAATATCTTTAAATAATTTGTTTTGTATCATTTGTTCATTGATAGTGATTTTTGTTCTTTTTTAGTTTTAAATAAGAGGCGTGTTTTTTTAATAAGGTCCGTTTAAAAATAAGTAAACACCGAAAGATTATTTCAAAAAAGTAAATTTTGTTTTTGAAACACTTATCATACCTCTCAACGAATTCTAAGGTAAAGTCTTCATAAGAACTTGCCATCGGCTCCGAAATCCAAGAATTCGTTTCTGTATTTATGTCGTCAGTAAGGAAGGGGGTACCAGCGCTGAATATACATAATTTATGATGTTTTTATGGTTTTTCTCACCGAGGATGTTTTTTCATGGTTTTTCTCACTTTGATGTTTTTATGGGTTTTCTCACTTTGATGGTTGTTTTCTTGGATGTCAACAACAATTGATGGCTGTTTCTTGGATGTCAACAGTATTTTATGTATGTTTTTATGGTTTTTTCCACTGAGGATGTTTTTTCATGGTTTTTCTCACGTTTCGATGGATTTCAACATAAGTTCAACAACACTGCTGAATGTAGACATATGGTTATTGGATGATGCTTATGGGTATTGGTCAATTTATTTATTGTTTTCTTGGATGTTAACATAAGTTACATCTGGTTACTGTTTGATGGTTATGTGTGTTGGTCAATTTATTTTTTGTGTTCATGGATGTCAACATATGTCATACAACAACTTGGATGTCAAAAACAATTGCTGTTGTTTTCTTGAATGTCAGCATAAGTTCACATCAATAATTGGTGGATTATCGAGTCTAATAGTTTTTCTCACTGAGAATGTTTTTTCATGGTTTTTCTCACTTTCAGGGATGTCAACAACAATTGCTGGATGTTTCTGGGATGTCAACATCTGGTTGGAATACTACGATAACAATGTGATAAGGACAGCATCAGATAAGGAAATTTCAATATTGGAATAATTTTATCCGAGAGTTGAAAATACAGACAGGAAAAGATAACTGATTAACACAATTTCTCCATGAGACTGGTTAAATTTGAAAGCAGAATCTAAAATAATAAATCCTCTGAGGGAATGCTAACTCCTATTAAGAGATATATATTATTTTTATATTAGGGTGGTTCTCGACTGTGTTCGGTATAATACACAACTATCATTTGAATAGTGTTATAAGGTCCCCTTCCCCAACCCCAAAGGGCCCCCCGGGCCCCAAAGGCCCCCAGGCCCCAAAATGCCCCCGGCCCCCAAATGCACACTGGCCCCCAGAGGCCCCTGTGCCCCAAAAGGCCCCCGGGTCCCCAAAGGCCCTCCAGACTCCCAAAGGCCCTCCGGGCCCCCAAAGGGTCCCCCTCCCCCTCCCGGGCCCCCATTTTTTTAATACTTTTTTTGCGCACTTGAGACAGAGAAGGGCCTCAAAGGCCCCTGAGTCCCCGAAAGCCCCTGTGCTCCCAAAGGCCCTCCGGGTCCCCAAAGGCCCCCGGGCCCCCAGAGGTCCTCCGGTGCCCCCAAAGGCCCTCCGGGCCCCCAAATACCCTTCGAGCCCCAATAAACTGCCGAGCCCCCAAAGACCCTCGGGCCCCCAAAGGGTCCCCCTCCCCCCCCCCGGCCCCCATTTTTTTAATACTTTTTTTGCGCACTTGAGACACAGAAGGGCCCCCCCAACTTTTTACCCCCTCAAACCATTAGAGTTTTATCATGGTTTACCTTGTCACTGTTACATTCTCTTGATGTTTTAAAGTTCATTTTGGATTTTTTCATTGAAATGTAAGAGTTGGAATATTTCAGTAGTGTTTTGTCGTGGTTTACCTTGTCACTATTACATTCTCTTGATCTTTCAAAGTTCATTTTGAATATTTTTTCGTTGAAATGTAAGAGTTGGAATATTTCAGTAGTGTTTTGTCGTGGTTTACCTTATCACTGTTACTTTCTGTTGATGTGTCAATGTTCATTTTGGATTTTTTTTTTGAAATGTAAGAGTTGGAATATTTCAGTAGTGTTTTCTCGTGGTTTACCATGTCACTGGTACATTCTCTTGATGTTTTAAAGTTCATTTTAGATCTTTTTCGTTGAAATGCAAGAGTTGGAATATTTCAGTAGTGTTTTCCCGTTGTTTCCCATGTCACTGTTACATTCTCTTGATGTTTCAAAGTTCATTTTAAATCTTTTTGGTTGAAATGCAAGAGTTGGATTATTTCAGTAGTGTTTTCTCATGGTTTACCTTGTCACTGTTACATTCTCTTGATGTTTCAAAGGTCATTTTGGATTTCTTTCGTTCAAATGTAACAACTGGAATATTTCAGTAGTGTTTATTGTGGTTTGCCTAGTCGTTCTTACATTCTCATAATGTTTCAAAGTTCATTTTAGATTTTTCTTTCCTTGAAATGTAAGAATTGGAATATTTCAATAGTGATTGTTGTGGTTTACCTAGTCACTGTTACATTCTCTGGATTTTTCAAAGTTCATTTTTGGCTTTTTTTTTTAAATGCAAGAGTTAGATTATTTCAGTACTGTTTTGTAGTGGTTTACCTTATCACTGTTACATTCTCTTGATTTTTAAATTTTCATTTTGGATTTCTTTTGTTGTAATGTAAGAGTTGGAATATTTCAGTAGTGTTTGCCGTGGTTTACCATTTCACTGTTACATTCTCTTGATGATTCAAAGTTCATTTTGATTTTTTTTTGTTGAAATACAAGAGTTAGATTATTTCAGTGGTGCTTTGTCGTGATTTACCTTGTTACTGTTACATTCTCTTGATGTTTCAAAGTTCATTTTAGATTTTTTCGTTGAAATATAAGATTTGGAATGTTTCAATAGTGTTTTGTTGTGGTTTACCTTGTCAGTGTTACATTGTCATGATTTTTCAAAGTTTATTTGGTTTTCTTTCGTTGAAATGTAAGAGTTGGAATATTTCAGTAGTGTTTGTTGTGGTTTACCTAGTCACTGTGAAGATGTTTCAAAGTTCATTTTGGATTTTTTCCTGGAAATGTAAGAGTTGGAATATTTCAGTACTGTTTTCTCATGGTTTACCTTGTCATGTTTTGTCATGCTTTACCATGTCACTGCTACATTCTCTTGACTTTTCAGAGTTTATATTGGATTTCTTTCATTGAAATGCATGAGTTGGAATATTTCAGTAGTGTTTTGTCGTGGTTTACCTGGACACTGTTACATTCTGAAGATGTTTCAAAGTTTATTTTGGATTTTTTATGGAAATGTAAGAGTTGGAATATTTCAATAGTGTTTTTTCCTGGTTTACCTTACCACTGTTACATTCTCATGATTTTTTAAATTCATTTTGGATTTCTTTCGTTGAAATGTAAGAGTTGGAATATTTCAGTAGTGTTCTTCATGGTTTACCTTGTCACTGTTACATTCTCTTGATGTTACAAAGTTCATTTGGATTTTTTTCCTTGAAATGTAAGAGTTGGAATATTTCAGTAGTGTTTTGTCGTGGTTTACCTTGTCACGGTACATTCTCTTGATGTTCAAACTTCATTTTGGACATTTTTTTCCATGAAATGTAAGAGTTGTTATATTTCAGTAGTCTTTATTGTTGTTTACCTTGTTACTGTTACATTCTCTTGATGTTTTAAAGTTCATTTTTTATTTATTTTTTCTCATTGAAATGCATGAGTTAGATTATTCCAGTAGTGTTTTGTCGTGGTTTACCATGTCACTGTTACATTCTGAAGATGTTTCAAAGTTCATTTTAGATTTTTTTCATTGAAATGTAAGAGTTAGAATATTTCAGTAGTGTTTTGTCGTGGTTTACATTGCCATTGTTACATTCTTTTGATGTTTCAAAGTTCATTTTGGATTTCTTTCGTTGAAATTTAAGAGTTGGAATATTTCAGTAGTGTTTTTCATGGTTTACCTTGTCACTGTTACATTCTCTTGATGTTTCAAAGTTCATTTTAGATTTTTTTCGTTGAAATACAGGAGTTGGAATATTTCAATAGTGTTTTGTTGTGGTTTACCTTCTCACTGTTACATTCTCTTCATTTTGAAAGTTCATTTTGGATTTCTCTCGTTGAAATGTAAGAGTTGGAATATTTCAGTAGTGTTTATTGTGGTTTACCTAGTCACTGTTACATTCTCTTGATGTTTCAAAGTTCATTTTAGATTTTTTTTTTCGTTGAAATGTAAGAGTTGGAATATTTCAGTAGTGTTTTGTAGTGGTTTACCTTGTCACTGTTACACTCTTTTGATTTTTCAAAGTTCATTTTGATTTATTTCGTTGAAACGTAAGAGTTGGAATATTTCAGTAGTGTTTTCTCGTGGTTTACCTTGTCACTGTTACATTCTCTTGATTTTTAAAAGTTCAATAGGTTAGGATAGGTTATATTAGGTTAGGTTAAATTAGGTTAGCCTACGTACGTGCACGTACGTATGCTAACATAATTTAACCTAACCTAATCTAACAAACACTACTGAAATATTCCAAATCTTTTATTTCAACGAAAGAAATCCAAAATGAACTTTGAAACATCAATAGAATTTAACAGTGACAAGGTAAACCATGATAAAACACTACTGAAATAATCCAACTCTTGCATTTCAACCAAAAAGATATAAAATGGACTTTGAAACATCAAGAGAATGTACCAGTGACATGGTAAACCACGAGAAAACACTACTGAAATATTCCAACTCTTACGTTTCAACGAAAAAAATCAAAATGATCTTTGAAACATCAAGGGAATGTACCAGTGACATGGTAAACCACGAGAAAACACTACTGAAATATTCCAACTCTTACATTTCAACAAAAAAAAATCCAAAATGAACTTTGAAACATCAAGAGAAAGTAACAGTGACAAGGTAAACCACGACAAAACCCTACTGAAATATTCCAACTCTTACATTTCAACAAAAAATATTCAAAAGTAACTTTGAAAGATCAAGAGCATGTAACACTATAAGGTAAACCACGACAAAACACTTCTAAAATATTCCAACTCTTACACTTCAATGAAAAAATCTAAAATGAACATTAAAACATCAAGAGAATGTAACAGTGACAAGGTAGACCATGATAAAACACTAATGGTTTGATGGGGTCGAAAAGTTGGGGGGCCCTTCTGTGTCTCAAGTGCGTAAAAAAAGTATTTAAGAAAATGGGGACCTTGGGGGCCCTTTATGGGGCCCGCGGGGCTTTTGGGGCCCCGGGGCTTTTGGGGCCCCGGGGGCCTTCGGGGGTCAAAGGGACCTTTGGGGGCCTGGGGGTATTCGGGGACCCGGGTTCCTTTGGGGGCCCAAGGGGGTCCTTTGGAGGCCCAGAGGGCCTTTAAGGGACCGGAGGGCTATTGGGGCCCGTTGCGCATTTGGGGGCCCGGGGGTCATTTAGGGGCCCGGGAGGCATTTGGGGGTTGGGGGGTCATTTAGGGGCCCGGAAGGCATTTGGGGGTCCGGGGGCCTTTGTGGTCCAGGGGGGTCCTTTGGGGTTGGGGTAGGGGACCTTATAACACTATTCAAATGATAGTTTTGTATTATACCGAACACAGTTGAGAACCACCCTAATATAAAAATAATATGTATCTGTTAATAGGAGTTAGCATTCCCTCAGATGGTTTACCATTTTGGTTTCTGCTTTCAAATTTATCTCGTCTCATGGAGAAATTTTGGCAATCAGTTATCTTTTCCTGTCTGTATTTTCAACTCTCGGATAAGAATATTCCAATATTGAAATTTCCTTATCTGTTGATGTCCTTATCACCTTGATATCGTAGTATTCCAGCCAGATGTTGACATCCAAGAAACATCTTGGATGTTTCAAACATTTCCTTATCTGATGATGTCACCTTGTTATCATAGTATTCCAACCGGATGTTGACATTCAAGAAAATAATTTCCTTATGTAATGATGTCACCTTGTTATCGTAGTATTCCAACCGGATGTTGACATCCAAGAAACAGCCAGAAATTTTTGTTGACATCCATGAAAGTGAGAAAAACCATGAAAAAACATTCTCAGTGAGAAAAACCATTAGACTCGATAATCCAGCAATAGTTGATGTGAACTTATGTTGACATCCAAAAAAATAAAAGCAATTGTTGTTGACATCCAAGTTGTTGTTGGACTTATGTTGACATCCAAAAAAACAACAAATAAATTGACCAACACACATAACCATCAAACAATAACCAGATGTCTACATCCATCAATTGTTGATGTGAACTTATGTTTATATCCAAGAAAACAACACATAAATTTATCAACACACATAACCATCATCCAATAACCAGATGTCTACATCCAAGTTGTTATAAAAATACACATAAATTATGTATATTCAGCGCCGGTCCCCCTTCCCTACTGTCGTCGTTATCTTTGTAACGGTTGCCACAGTGGTTGCAACCGGAGAAACTGGAGACGAAACATGGGTTTCGCATATCACACCCAAATCAAGGAAACAGCATATGGAATAATATATAATAATATAATATATATTGAAAACCCGTCGTATACAATAAATGTACAATGACAGAGTATACAAAAATACGAAAAGAGGAAACAAAACGATAATAATAACAACAAAAGCAACAACTTCTTAAACAGTATACAAAATAGTACGAAAAGTGGAAACTGAAAGATAGGATACTCAAAGATTACAAAAGAAACAACAACTTCTTCGAAAATATCAACAAAGACAACAACTTTTGAAAGCAGAAAAAAAAATAAAAAAATAAATAAATAAAAAGGGAAACAAGAGGGAAAATTAAACAAGCAAACTTGCCCACTCGTGCTTTAGAATTGCTGGTTTTGTTTTTTGCCGGCTAATAAGTGTCTCAACAATTAGATTTGGGTCCGCTAGGTTATAGCGCCGAATCAGAAAACTATTTTTAGTCCAAGGGTGCAATTTTAGTAGGTACTTTGCAAAACGGAAAAACAAAGAGCAGATTTTAGACTTTTCACGGTTTGCCAATAAATTCCAGAAAGGGGTCACATATAATATATGTGGCAGAGCAGTAGCGTTGTAAATACTTGCCAGTAGTGGACGGTTAAATCTCAGAGTGGATTTAACGATCAAAGCATCGGAGCTTGATATTCGCCGTTCAAGATGTGAGATCAGGAGGGAACGGGTATACTGTAATGAGGAACCTAGTGGAAGCCCCAGATATACTATTTTATCAACTGGTTTTACTGAACAATCACCTAGTGTGATATTAGTAGGAGGGTCATTCTTCCAATTATAAAGCAAAACTTCCGACTTTTGGGAGTTAAATCTCAGACCGACTTTCTCGTAGTTGGACTGCAGACATGAGAATATTTCTGAAAGGCGGTTAAGCGTCCGGCTGAGATTCAGCGTGTCATTGGCATAGCATACTAGGGAGATGTCAATATATATAGACATGATAAAGGACAGCTGTCTTGAGGTTCAATAATGTAGTTATTAAAGAAATTGGGGGATAAAACTGCTCCCTGACGGGCACCTTTACGGACTGTTATCAAAGCTGACCGTGGGGCTGGCGGAAGGCCTTTATCGGGAGGGAGCTTGAGTCGCACGCGAAGGTTAGAATAAAGATCACGGAAAGCCCGGATGATATTTGAGTTCACTCCTCTTTTAGCTGAGTTTAGCAACATACGTGCATGAATCAATGAATCAAACGCTCTCTGCAGGTCTCAGCCCCCGATCGCTAGACTTTCTCCTGATTTGTGTGCATCCAGGAGTGCATATGCAACGAAATGGAGCGCTTCCGCACAACCAATGCCGCGTTGGAAACCGAATGGTCTTGGTGGACTACAACACAGTTTTTCAAACTCATCTACGAATAAAAGTTCAAATAACTTGCAAAGAGTGGTAGCAACCGTGATTGGACGGAAAGAGGATCATTGCATGGTAAATTTTCCTTTTTTAGGAACTGGCGTAAGATCTCCAATTGAGAAAGTGGTTAGGACAATACCCTGAATGAGGATAATCTGCATCAGGAGGGTTACATGACTAATGAGAGCGGGCCCACAACTTTTTAGATGGAGTGCACTGATCCCGTCAATCCCAAAAGATTGTTTAGGTTTTAGGTGAGAGATGGCCCTACATACAGCTCCCTCCGTTACAAGATAATCACTCCGAGGACAACTATCTAAGAAGTCGTCCAACTCGGCTTCGTATCTTTCGTTGAGGGCTGGGTCAGGAGGCGAAAATTCTGACCCATAATATGCGTACCATTCAGAATCAGGGATAGCAGATGCAGATAAAGACTCATCGCTTTTAGAGGAAAGAAAACGCCGAAGGAGAGAAGGATTAACTTTGTCCCGTGTAGATTCGATATCAATCATCTTTTTTCTGTGAGCTTTTAGCTCCTTTGCGAATTTTCGTTTTGTGACCAGGCGGATTGATTTGATTACCCCCAAACGGGGTCGTCCACAAGAAACGCAAAGTTGAAGCCAAAATTTAGACTTAGAATGGGTATCCACTAACTCTGGATTTTCAAACCAGCCTGGAAGGGTATGACGACGGCGTCTACTTAGAGGGATGGCAGCTTTTTCAGCACAGCGAAGGGTATGGCCAATTTCTGCGCAATAAAAGTCAACTGATAGTTGTGTTTCTTCCTTTAAAAGACCAGTTAATCTAGAGAGAAGATGGAAAGAGACACGGATCTTACTAAGGACTCTGGCGGCTTCTTCTTGAAATAAAACAGGGTTAATTTTACGCCAATCACAGCGAGACCTAGGAGGTGTTTTCGAAGTTGTTTGCGTTTGTGTATCTGAGCTTTGGCAAGGAATCTTGGCTGAGAACTGTATTGGTAAGTGATCAGAAAGCTGAAAATCAAGTACAACCTTGACAGGCAAAATCCTGAGATTTGCGGACGCAACGACGTGATCGAGATCTGATGTGGACATTGAGGTGTGTACATATGTAAAATTTAAATCTTTGCACTTGAGGTCAAACTGGTCTCTAAAAATACTAAGCAACAACGTAGAACGTAAAGACCTTGATAAGAGCGGTTCATTCAAGTCGCAATTGAAGTCACCAACTAATATGCATTGAAGGCTTAAGGATCTAATACGGTTAATACACTGGCCGAGTTTATCACTAAAATAAGTAAAAGCACGCTCCGAACGCTCATCATGGTAATTTGTAGGCAAATATAAATTAATAAAAACACAGCCCTCAACACGAATCGCCAGAAAATTATCATTGACTTCAAATACACTAGATCTTAGAGTCGAACGAACAAAAGTGGCAATACCACCGGTGGGTCGCCCTTTTCCACTTAGCTGCTTCGCTGAAACTGAATAAACCGATACTGAACTATTAAAACTAAGAATACTTTTACTGCGGCTTGTGACGAAATGTTCTTGTAAACAGACAACTTCATTTTGCTCAAAAAAAACATCTAAGATCGGAATTTTATTCGTGAACGAGCCATTAATGTTCCAAGATAAACATTTAACTGCATAAGCTTCAGATGTCATTTCTTTTGTGGATAACTATTTGAGGGACATTTTACACTGTAACACGTGTGACTGCCGATTTTGTATTCAACGCAGAATAACGGCTTTCTGCATGGTTCATCTAGCGTAGAACGATGTTCACTTGAGGCACATCTAGAGCATAAAGGTTCAGCCATACACTGGGAAGCAAAGTGACCCGATTTTGTGGCAGTTATAGCATCGTCTTGACAAGAACTTAGACGGATAAGCAGGTAGATGCTCTAAGCCAATAATCACCGAATCACTCGGAAATGGTTGGAGCTCACTAAGAGTGTCAAAATACACTTTGAAAGTACGGGATTTTCCACACTGTTCAGTCTTCGTACTATTCGGGATTAGATTGTTTAGTCCTTCACAGTTTATATCCTCAGGGACATTTCGAAGCACAGCTATGTGCAGGAGTTCTCGAACAGTAATTTTGAGATCGGGCTTGGAAGATTTCGCTTTCTCAACGATTTTCGCTGCTGCAGCTTTCGACCTGACCACAAGCTTCCATTCATTTGCAGATTTGCGAAGTTAACTAATGTCATTTGTATTTTCACAGAAACTGTCTATGAAAGCGTTCCGGTCATTTGGGCCATTGAGCTCCTTGAGGGGATTTTTCAAGACAACAGAATAGGTAGAGTTTCTGGGTATGGATGTTTTAGGTGCACTACGACTGCTTGTGAAAATACTGGTGGCTGGAGCAGACTGGGTGGCCAAAACATTATCAAGCTCCCGAGAGAGTTCATTTACTTTGGCAGTAACTGTTGCATTCACCGCATCTCCGATGACCGGAACCGAGCAGGGGTTAAAGATGACAAATTTTGGCATGCTCACATTATTTTTCGCAAATGAAACTAGAATTTTGCATATTTCAATGATATTGTCTTCATCTTTAGAGTAGGTCACAAGACGATTCGTAATATTCAACTCAGTATGAAGGATTCGCTTTGCCTTTTAAAATCTACATGTGTATAGAAAGCAACAAACGCTTTTACGATACACTCCAATTTTATTCCATCTGTTAGGGCTCTCGTTACACAATTCAGTAACGGATTCAAAATAATTTTTTCACTTTCAGCCATTGTAGTTCTAAGCGTAATTAAATCTTAAAGTAAAGTCACAAAACAATTACTTACCCGCAAGGGGGGCTTTTTTAAGTCCCCCCACTTTCCAATAAACGCCTTCTAATTATCCAAATGAAATAATTCAATCCAAATGAAAACTCAATCCAATCAACCAAGGCATCATATGTCTGCACTGACACCCACACTCCCCCTGATAATTTGAAGTTCGAACAGACTCTCTCCCAGCAGAAAATCATGGCCTCGGTGTTTTGGAATTGGCAAGGTGTTGTTTTGGTTGACTTCATGCAACGACGAACCACTATCAATGCAAAAGTATACCGCCTAACTCTTAGAAAGCTCCTCGAGCGATAACAAAAAAAATAAAGCCCCCTCACGCCCCATTCAATTAAAATTTAGAGATATCTATTTTGTTCAGTGTAGTTGAAAGGTCTGAAAATTATGTCCTTGAAGATGACAAACCCACCACAGCCCTTAGGGCATGGGTTTTAAACTATGCCCTGGGGGTATATTAGTTCTTTATAGAAAGGGTGGTCGTAAACATTTTGAAGGGGGTCATTAAACTGGTAATCAGAAGTTCTAATGCTCTTTTTAAGAATCAAAGGTATTAAAGGGAAGCTTACCTCCCCTCATTTTTTTGGTTTTAAACCAGGACACTTCGTATAGAAGGAGTTAACGTAGAAACTTCGATATGGGCTCATTCGATTGAAAATGGTAACGTCTATTATCCCTTTTTAATAGTCTAAAGTGATTAGAGGGTAACCCCCTCCCCACCTACGCCAATCATTTCTCGGAATATATCCAATCAGAATTTTGAGATAGCCATTTTTTCAGTGTTGTTTAAAGGTCCCATAATTATATTTTTGAAGATGACACCCCCCACCCCAAAGCCCTCAAACTAACCTAGGTACCTTTCTCCCCATCTAAACTCCAAAAAACAACACTTTAAATATCTTAAAACCACGCTAGACAAAGTATTTCTCTCGGCAGTGTCTTGAATCATCTTGTAAAAACGGTTTTTTGAAAGCGTCTCTACCGTTTGACTTTAAGTTATAAATTATTTTCCCGGGGCATATAAGGTTTTTATGGGAAGTGTGGTCGTATAGACTTCGGAGGAGGCTCATTGGATCGGAGATCAGAAGTTGGAATACCCTTTTAATGGTCAAAGTGATCAGAGGGTAATTAGCCCCAGTAGTGTAGTACATTTTATTTCTATAGCACTATGTTCCTTCCCATTTCTATAGCGTTATGTTCCTTCCCATGCTATTCTACAGCGCCATGTTCCTTCCCATGCTATTCTATAGCACTATGTTCCTTCCCATGCTATTCTATAGCACTATGCTCCTTCCCATGCCATTCTACAGTGCTATGTTCCATCCCATTTCTATAGCTCTATGTTTCTTCCCATGCTATTCTATAGCACTATGTTCCTTCCCATGCTATTTGATCAGATTACGTTCCTTGGTACCTTTCCAGATCATGGTCTTATGGATTCTACGACTTTATGTTCCTTACTGTGCTATTCTACGGGACCTCTACACCTTTTCAAAGAGAGTGAGTAGTCCCTCACACCTATGTTATACTTTTTTTACTTTACGTTCCTTAGCACGCATCAATTGATACAGACGGTACAAGACTTGGCAGACATATTTTTTTAAGTTCAATAACCAAAATTCCTTATATTGCATATTCAAAGGATGGTTTCATTCTAGAAATACTGGTTTACAGCTGGAGGGCTTATACTCGTTTTTTCCAGCTACAAATATGGAACAAATTGGTCTATCTGTATCAGTTGATTAATAGAACTAGTATTGAGTCTATTAGAATCAAATTTACTAGTTTTTCAAATGGACCACAAAAGAATTATGAAGGTAAGTCACTATTCTTGAATTATCATAAGAACATAATCCCTTTTTTTCCTATAGATATCTGCCAATATGTCTTCCGGATTTTATATGATTTGGTGATTAGCATTTAACGATATTTCACTGCAGACTTAATTAGGCAAACTCGGCTAATAATCATGGGTAATTATTGTTGAGAAAAAAGAGGAGTTGGGGAGGGGGCGCCCACCATTAATATTCTGAATAAATTTCAAACGTAGCTAATAGCTGAAATTGTATTTTTTTTTCATGTATCATATTTAAAAATGTGTTTTATGGCATTCCATACGAGTATAGGCTTTTCGGCTCTAAATGTTTCTTATGCACCTTACAGAAATATCACGTTTTTAAGACTATAATTGAACAATACGTCTCCTTTAAATACAAACAATATCGTTAATGTATTTGGAGTGGTCTTTGGGGTGGTGGGAGGGGGTGCAATCCCCACCATTAATATTCTAAATAAATTTCAAACGTAGCTAATAGTTGAAATTGTATTTTTTTCTAAATTTTTTGGACTTCGAAATTATTCAACTTTTTTTTTATTTGTTAACATGGTATTTTTTCAACTTTTTTTACATCTCTAAATCATATCAGAAAAATAGAATGACACTTTTTATTTAAATTTTCAAACATATTCTTGTGCATACCCATACTCCTATTGATGGGGACTGATGGTTCTCATTCAATATTTTTTCGTGAAAAACAAACTATTATTTTTAACTATTTTTTTTTGGACTTCCAAATTATTAAACTTTTTTTTTATTTTTTTTATTTGTTAACATATAATTTTTTTCAACCTTTTTTACATCTCTAAATCATATCAGAAAAATAGAATGACACTTTTGATTTAAATTTTAAAACATATTCTTGTGCATACCCATACTCCTGTTGATGAGGACTGATGGTCCTAATTCAATATTTTTTCATGAAAACCAAAATATTTTTTTTTACTAAATTTTTTTTGGACTTCGAAATTATTCAACTTTCTTTTACATCTCTAAATCATATCAGAAAAATAGTATTACTCTTTTAATTTAAATTTTAAAACATATTCTTGTGCATAACCATGCTCCTATTGATGAGGACCGATAGTTATCATTCAATATTTTTTGATGAAAAACAAACTATTTTTTTTAACTAAATTTTTTTTGGACTTGGAAATTATTTAACTTTTTGACACTTTTGATTTAAATGTTATAACATATTTTTATGCATACCCATACTCCTATTGAAGAGGACTGATGGTTATCATTCAATATTTTTTTCATGAAAAACAAACTATTTTGTTTAACTAAATTTTTTTTGGACTTCAAAATTATTCAACTTTTTGACACTTTTGATTTAAATGTTAAAACATATTCGTGTGCATTCCCATACTCCTAGTGATGAGGACTGATGGTTCTCATTCAATATTTTTTCATGAAAAACAAACTATTTTCTTAACTAAATTCTTTGGACTTCGAAATTATTCAGCTTTTTGACAATTTTGATTTTTAAATGTTAAAACATATTCTTGTGCATACTCTATTGATGAGGACTATTGATGAGGACTGATGGTTCTCATTCAATATTTTTTTCATGAAAAACATACTTTTTTGACTAATTTTTTTTTACTTCGAAATTATTCAGCTTTTTTTTTACATCTCTAAATCATATCAGAAAAAAAGAATGACAATTTTTTTAACTAATTTTTTTTTTACTTTGAAATTATTCGACTTTTTCTTTTATTTGTTAACATGATATTTTTTCAACTTTTTTTTACATCTCTAAATCATATTGGAAAAACGGAATGACACTTTTGATTTAAATTTTAAAACATATTCTTGTGCATACCCATACTCCTATTGATGAGGATTGATATTTCTCACTCAATATTTTTTCATGAAAAACAAACTATTGTTTTTTAACTAAATTTTTTTGGACTTCCAAATTATTCAACTTTTTGACACTTTTGATTTATATGTTAAAACGTATTCTTGTCCATACCCATACTCCCATTGATGAGGACCGATGGTCCTCATTCAATATTTTTTTCATGAAAAACAAACTAGTTTCTTAACTAAATTTTTTGGACTTCGAAATTATTCAACTTTTTGACAATTTTGATTTTTAAATGTTAAAACATATTCTTGTGCATACCCATACTCCTATTGATGAGGACTGATGGTTCTCATTCAATATTTTTTCATAAAAAACATACTTTTTTCAACTAATTTTTTTTTACTTCAAAATTATTCAACTTTTTTTTACATCTCTAAATCATATCAGAAAAAGAATGACACTTTTGATTTAAATTTAAAACAAAATCTTGTGCATACCCATACTCCTATTGATGAGGATTGATGATTCTCATTCAATATTTTTTCTTGTGCATGCTCTTGTGCAAACCAATACTCCTATTGATGAGGACTGATGATTCTCATTCAATATTTTTTCATGAAAAACAAACTTTTTTTTTGAAATAATTTTTTTTTGGACTTAGAAACTATTCAAATTTTTTTCAATTTCTTTTATTTTTTAACATGGAATTTTTTCAACTTTTTTTACATGTCTTAGAATGACATAAAACATACTTAAAACATGGAAAATTCGCATTTAATTGGAATAAGCAAACACCCGCCCAGACACGCAGGCAGAATGAGTGAGAGAGACAAAAACACACACAAATACGTAGATTCAGACACACACACCGAGAAAGACAAGATTCAGACACACAAACCGAGAAAGACATGCATTGGAATAAGCAAACACCCGCCCAGACACACAGGCAAAGAGAGTGAGAGAGACAAAAACACATACAAATACGTAGATTCAGACACACAGACCGAGGACTCAGAGGCAAAAAGATTGAGAAAACAAAAACACATACAAATACATAGATTCAGACACACAAACCGAGAAAGACATGGATTTGGAATAAGCAAACACACGCCCAGACACACAGGCAAAAAGAGTGAGAGTTACAAAAAAAACATACAAATACAATGATTCAGACCCGCAAACCGAGAAAGACATGTATTAGCATAAGCAAACACCCACCCAGACACACAGGTGAGAGAGACAAAAACACATAAAAACGTATATTCAGTCACACAAACCGAGAAAGATATGCATTGGATTAAGCAAACACCCGCACAGACACGTGGCAAAAAGAGTGAGATAGACAAAAAACACATACAAATACGTAGATTCAGACACACAAACCGAGAAAGGCATGAAATGGAATAAGCAAACACCCTCCAGGAATCACAGGCAAAAGGAGTGTGAGAGACAAAAACACATACAAATACGTAGATTATATTAGACACACAAACCGAGAAAGACATGCATTGGAATAAGCGAACACCCGCTCAGACTCACAGGCAAAAAGAATGAGAGAGACAAAAACACATACAAATACGTAGATTCAGGCGCACAAACCGAGAAAGACATGCATTGGAATAAACAAACACTCACCCCACACAGGCGAAAAGAGTGAGAGAGACGAAAGCACAGACAAATATGTAGCTTCAGACACACAAACCGAGAAAGGCATGCATTAGAATAAGCAAACACCCGCCCAAACTCACAGGCAAAAAGAGTGAGAGTGACAAAAAACATACAAATACATAGATTCAGACACACAAACCGAGAAAGACATACATTTGGAATAAGCAAACACCCGCCCAGACACACAGACAAAAAGAGTGAGAGAGACAAAAAAACACACTAATACGAAGATTCAGACCCGCAAACCGAGAAAGACATGAATTAGAATAAGCAAAAACCCGCCCACACACACAAGCAAAAAAGATTGAGAGAGACAAAAACACATACAAATACGTAGATTCAGACACACAAACCGAGAAAGATATGCATTGGAATAAGCAAACACCCGCCCAGACACACAGACAAAAAGAGTGAGAGAGACAAAAACACATACAAATACGTGGATTCAGTCGCACAAACCGAGAAAGGCATGCACTCGAATAAGCAAACACCCGCCCAGACAAGTGGCAAAAAGAGTGAGAGAGACAAAAGCAGAAAGAAATACGTATAATAAGTCAAATAAACTGAGAAAAGCATGTATTGGAATACGCAAACAACCGCCCAGACTCACAGGCAAAAGAGTGAGAGACAAAAAATAAACAAATACGTGGATTAAATCACACATACCAAGACCGACAATCACTGAAATAAGCGAACATCCGCCCAGACACACAGGAAAAAAGAGTGAGAGAGACAAAAACACATACAAATACGTAGATTCAGACGCACAAACCGAGAAAGACATGCATTTGGAATAAGTGAACACCCACCCAAACACAGAGGCAAAAAGAGTGAGAGATACAAAAACACATACAAATACGTAGACTGAGACCCACAAACCGATAAAGACATGCATTTGAATAAGAAAACATCCGCCCAGGCACACAGGTAAAAAGATTGAGAGAGACAAAAAAACACATACAAATACGTAGATTCAGACACACAAACCGAGAAAGACATGCATTGGAATAAGAAAACACCCGCCCCAGACACACAGGCAGAAAGAGCACATAAGAGAGACAAAAGCAAATACAAATACGTAGATTCTGACACACAAACTAAGAAAGATATGCATTGGAATAAGCAAACACCCGCCCAGAAACCCAGGCAAAAAGAGTGAGAGAGACAAAAACACATACAAATACGTATATTCAGAAACACAAACTGATACCAACACTTAGATTCAGACTACAACCCAACAATGACAGGCATTGGGACTAGCAAACACCCACCCTGACTTAGAGTGGTCAGACACACAGTCATAGTGAGAGAGATATCCAAAAAGTTGGGTTGATCTAGGGTCACTAGGTTCACGTGGGTGTTTGCCTATTCCAATGTATGTCTTTCTCGGGTTTTTTGTTTGAATCTACGTATTGCACGCCACTCTAAGTGAGCCTACATCAACCTAACTTTTTGGATATCTCTCTCCCTATGACTGTGTGTCTTACCACTCTAAGTCAGGGCGGGTGTTTGCTAGTCCCAATGCTTGTCATTGTTGGGTTGTAGTCTAAATCTAAGTATTGGTATCGGTTTGTGTGTCTGATTCTGAGTATTTGTATGTGTTTTTGTATCTTTCACTCTTTTTGCCTGTGTTTCTGGGCGGGTGTTTACTTATTCCAAATGCATGTCTTTCTCGGTTTGTGTGTCTGAATCTACGTATTTGGATGTGTTTTTGTATCTTTCACTCTTTTTGCCTCTGTTTCTGGGTGGGTGTTTGCTTATTCTAATGCTTGCCTTTCTTGGTTTGTTTTTCTGAATCTTGTCTTTCTTGGCGTGTGTGTCTGAATCTACGTATTTGTATGTGTTTTTGTCTCTCTCACTCTTTCTGCCTATGTGTCTGGGCGAATGTTTGCTTATTCCAATTAAATGCAAATTTCTTATGTTTTAAGTATGTTTCATGTCATTCTAAGAGATGTAAAAAAAGTTGAAAAAAACATGTTAAAAAATAAAACAAATTAAAAAAAGTTGAATAATTTTGAAGTTAAAAAAAATTATTTATAAAAAAAGTTTGTTTTTCATGAAAAAATATTGAATGAGAATCATCAGTCCTCATCCATAGGAGTATGAGTATGCATAAGAATTAGTTTTAAAATTTAAATCAAAAGTGTCATTCTATTTTTCTGATATGATTTAAAGATGTAAAAAAAGGTTGAATAATTTCGAAGTTCAATGAAATTTAGTTAAAAAAAATAATTTGTTTTCCATGAAAAAATATTGAATGAGAACCATCAGTCCTCATCAATAGGAGTATGGGTATGCACAAGAATATGTTTTAGAATTTAAATCAAAAGTGTGATTCTATTTTTCTGATATGATTTAGAGATGTAAAAAAAAGTTGAAAAAATACCATGTTAACAAATAAAAAAAAAGAAAAAAAAGTTGAATAATTTCGAAGTCCAAAAAAATTTAGTTAAAAAAATATAGTTTGTTTTTCATGAAAAAATTTTAAATGAGAACCATCAGTCCTCATCAATAGGTGTATAGGTATGCACAAGAATATATTTTAACATTTAAAAATCAAAAGTGTCAAAAAGTTGAATCATTTCGAAGTCCAAAAAAATCTAGTTAAAAAAAAGTTTGTTTTTCATGAAAAAAATATTGAATGAGAACCATTAGTCCTCATCAATAGGAGTATGGGTATGCACAAGAATATATTTTAACATTTAAATCAAAAGTGTCAAAAATTTGAATAATTTCGAAGTCCAAAAAAAATTTTGTTAAAAAAACAGGTGGTTTTTCATGAAAAATATTGAACGAGAACTATCAGTCCTCATCAATAGGAGTATTGGTATGTACAAAACTATGTTGTAAAATTTAAATCAAAAGTGTCATTCTATTTTTCTGATATGATTTAGAGATGTAAAGAAAATTTGAAAAAATACCATGTTAACAAATTAAAATAAACAAGTTGAATAATTTCGAAGTCCAAAAAAATTTTAGTTCAAAAAATATACTTTGTTTTTCATGAAAAATTATTGAATGAGAACTATTAGTCCTCATCAATAGGAGTATGGTTATGCACAATAATATGTTTTTAAAATTTAAATTGAAAGTTTAATTCTGTTTTTATGGTATGATTTATAGATGTAAAAAAACTTGAAAAAAATAATATGTTAAAAAGTAAAAGTTGAATAATTTCGAAGTTTAAAAAAAATTTAGTTAAAAAAAAGTTTATTTTTCTTGAAAAAATATTTAATGAGAACCATCAGTCTTCATCAATAGGAGTATGGGTATTCATAATAATATGTTTTAAAATTTAAATCAAAAGTGTCATTCTATTTTTCTGATATGATTTAGAGATGTAAAAAAAATTGAAAAAAATACAATGTTAAAAAAAAATTTGAATAATTTCGAAATTTAAAAAAAATTTATTTAAAAAAAATTTTGTTTTTCTTGAAAAAATATTTAATGAGAACCATCAGTCTTCATCAATAGGAGTATGGGTATGCATAATAATATGTTTTAAAATTTAAATCAAAAGTGTCATTCTATTTTTCTGATATGATTTAGAGATGTAACAAAAAAAAGTTGAATAATTTCGAAGTCCAAAAAAATTAGTTAAAAAAATAGTTTGTTTTTCATGAAAAAATATTGAATGAGAACCATAAGTTCTCATCAATGGGAGTATGGGTATGCACAAGAATATGTTTTAAAATTTAAATCAAAAGTGTCATTCTATTTTTCTGATATGATTTAGAGATGTAAAAAAGTTGAATAATTTCGAAGTCCAAAAAAATTTAGCTAAAAAAAAAAATTTTGTTTTTCATGAAAAAAAATGAGAGCCTTCAGTCCTCATCAATAGGTGTATAGGTATGCACAAGAATATATTTTAACATTTAAAAATCAAAAATGTCAAAAAGTTGAATAATTTCGAAGTCCAAAAAAATCTAGTTAAAAAAAAGTTTGTTTTTCATGAAAAAAATATTGAATGAGAACCATCAGTCCTCATCAATAGGAGTATGGGTATGCACAAGAATATATTTTAACATTTAAATCAAAAGTGTCAAAAATTTGAATAATTTCGAAGTCAAAACAAAATTTTGTTAAAAAAATAGGTGGTTTTTCATGAAAAATATTGAACGAGAACTATCAGTCCTCATCAATAGGAGTATGGGTATGTACAAAACTATGTTGTAAAATTTAAATCAAAAGTGTCATTCTATTTTTCTGATATGATTTAGATGTAAAGAAAAGTTGAAAAAATTACAATGTTAACAAATAAAAAAAAGTTGAATAATATCAAAGTACAAAAAAAATTTAGTTAAAAAAATACTTTATTTTTCATGAAAAAATATTGAATTAGAACCATCAATACTCATCAAAATGAGTATGGTCATGCTCAATAATATGTTTTAAAATCCAAATCAAAAGTTTAATTCTGTTTTTCTGATATGATTTAGAGATGTAAAAAAAAGTTGAAAAAAATACCATGTTAAAAAAAAGTTGAATAATTTCGAAATTGAAAAAAAATTTAGTTAAAAAAATGGTTTGTTTTTCATGAAAAAATATTGAATGAGAACAATCAGTCTTCATCAATAGGAGTATGGGTATGCATAATAATATGTTTTAAAATTTAAATCAAAAGTGTCATTCTATTTTTCTGATATGATTTAGAGATGTAACAAAAAAAAGTTGAATAATTTCGAAGTCCAAAAAAATAAGTTAAAAAAATAGTTTGTTTTTCATGAAAAAATATTGAATGAGAACCATAAGTTCTCATCAATGGGAGTATGGGTATGCACAAGAATATGTTTTAAAATTTAAATCAAAAGTGTCATTCTATTTTTCTGATATGATTTAGAGATGTAAAAAAAGTTGAATAATTTCGAAGTCCAAAAAAATTTAGTTAAAAAAAAGAAGTTTGTTTTTCATGACAAAATATTGAATGAGAACCATCAGTCCTCACCAATAGGAGTATTGGTATGCACAAGAATATGTTTTAAAATTTAAATCAAAAGTGTCATTCTATTTTTCTGATATGATTTAGAGATGTAAAAAAGTTGAAAAAATACCATGTTAACAAATAAAAAAAAAGTTGAATAATTTCGAAGTCCAAAAAATTTTTTTTTTTTAAATAGTTTGTTTTTCATGAAAAAATATTGAATGAGAACCATCAGTCCTCATCAATGGGAGTATGGGTATGCACAAGAATATGTTTTAACATTTAAATCAAAAGTGTCGAAAAGTTGAATAATTTTGAAGTCCTAAAAAAAATTAGTTCAAAAAAAATATTTTGTTTTTCATGAAAAAAATATTGAATGAGAACCATCAGTCTTCATCAATAGGAGTATGGGTATGCACAAGAATATTTTTTAAAATTTAAATGAAAAGTGTCACTCTATTTTTCTGATATGATTTAGAGATGTAAATAAAAAGTTGAAAAAAATACCATGTTAACAAATAAAAAAAAGAAAAAAAAGTTGAATAATTTCGAAGTCCAAAAAAAATTAATAAAGAAAATACAATTTCAACTATTAGCTACGTTTGAAATTAATTCAGAATGTTAATGGGGGGGATTGCACCCCCTCCCACCACCCCAAAACCCACTCCAAATACATAAACGATATTGTTTGTATTTAAAGGAGACTTATTGTTCAATTATAGTCTTAAAAACGTGATATTTCTGTAAGGTGCATAAGAAACATTTAGAGCCGAATAGCCTATTTCCGTATGGAATGCCATAAAACACATTTTTAAATACGATACATGAAAAAAAAATACAATTTCAACTATTAGCTACGTTTAAACATTTATTCAGAATATTTAGTGTGGCCGCCCGCTCTCCAACTCCTCTTTTTTCTCTACAATAATTACCCATGATTATTAGCCGAGTTTGCCTAATTAAGGGTGCAGTGAAATATCATTAAATGCTAATCATCAAATCATACGAAATCCGGAAGACATTTTGGCAGATATCTATAGGAAAAAAAGGAATTATGTTCTTATGATAATTGAAGAATAGTGACTTACCTTCATAATTCTTTTGTTGTCCATTAGAAAAACTAGTAAATTTGATTCTAACAGACTCAATACTAGTTCTATTAATCAACTGATGCAGATAGACCAATTTGAACCATATTTATAGCTGGAAAAAACGAATATAAGCCCTCCAGCTGTAAACCAGTATTTCTAGAATGAGACCATCCTTTGAATATGCAATATAGGGAATTTTGGTTATTGAACTTAAAAAAATATGTCATCCAAGTCTTGTACCGTCTGTGTCAATTGATGCGTGCAAAGAAACGTAAAGTAAGCAAAGTATAACATAGGTGTGAGGGACTACTCACTCTCTTTGAAAAGATGTAGAGCTTCCATGGAAGTATTACCTATATGCATGGGGTTACTCACTCTCTTTGAAAAGGTGTAGACATCCCGTAGAATAGCACAGTAAGGAAAATAAAGTCGTAGAATCCATAAGACCATGCTCTGGAAAGGTACAAAGGAACATAATCTACTCAAATAGCATGGGAATGAACATAGTGCTATAGAATAGCATGGGAAGGAACATAACTCTATAGAAATGGGAAGGAACATAGCGTTATAGAATAGCATGGGAAGGAACATAGTGCTATGGAATAGCATGGGAAAGAACATAGCGCTATAGAATGGCATGGGAAGGAATATAGTGCTATAGAATAGCATGGGAAGGAATATAGTGCTATAGAATAGCATGGGTAGGAACATAGCGCTATAGAATAGCATGGGAAGGAACATAGCGCTATAGAAATGGGAAGGAACATATTGCTATAGAAATGGAATGTACTACTCTACTAGCCCCCCCCCCTTACGGTCTATTTTCAAGAAATGCATCAAATAGAAATTTAGAGAATGCTATTTGTTCAAAAACAGTCCAAAGATCGCATAGTAAGGCCTTTGGGGTTGAGGCAATGTCCCAGCGTCTGGGGAAAAGGGTTGTAGTTTATGACCCTGGGGCATATAAGCTTCTTAAAAAAAGGGTGGTTGTGTGACCTTTAAAGGAGGCTTTCTTGATTGCAAATTTAAAGTTCTAATTCCCTTTTAAGAGTCAAAAGTGAAGGAGGGCAACTAGCCCACCCTCCCCTCTCTGACACTCTCTTTTCCCAAAATGCATCCGATCAAATTTTTGAGAGAGCCGTTTTGTTAATAATAGTCCAAAGAGCATATAAGAAGGCCTTCAGGGAGGGCACAACCCTCCAGAGCCTAGGGGCAAGGGCTATTAGTTATGTCCTGGGCATATAAGGCTCTTATGGAACGGATGGTCATGTAAACTTTGGATCGGATGGGGCTTATTTTATTGGAAGTCGTAAGATCTACTGCCCTTTTTAAGAGTCAAAGATGAATGTAGGGCAAACAGTCCTGTACCTAAAATTATTCATTCCCCAATTTAAATTCGACCAAAATTTTCAGAGAACTATTTTCTTCAGCATTGTTGAAAGTTACAGTATTTATGTCTTTGAGGATATCAACCTTCATACAGTCCTCATGTCAAGGGCTGTAAATTAGACAATTCGTTTATTGTTTACATATAGTATATGTTATTGAGGAAGATATGCATGTTTGAAATTTATTGTCCAAAACCACGAAAGGAATTCACGTGAGCCTTTCATAAATGACAGGGTATAATAATTTGGAACTTTGAAATGACATGAGAAATGATCAAAAGGGAATACTTGCGCATTACTACTACTATTACCACTACCACTACTACTACTGTAATAGTGTTGAAACCCTACTCTTTTTCCATTGTTTTTGAAATTACTAGAAAAAGTTGTTCATAAACGTCTTTTTAGTTTCTTACAGGCTAATGGTTTGCCGAGTAAGACCCAATTTGAATTTTGCAAAGGGCACTCAACGACGGATGCTTTGCAAAAACTTATGGAATTAATTAACAGTGGTATGAACAGAGTGGTATGGAAAGGTGTTAATTAACACCTTTGTCTACATTTACAGATTTTCGCAAAGCATTCGATACAGTTGATTTAAAAACACTACTAAGTCGGATGGAGTCGTTAGGTGTCCATGGAAAGTGTTTAAAGTGGTTTGATAGTTATCTCACAGGGAGATCCCTGAAATAAGTCTTGAATGATAGGATTTCCATTTAACCAAATAAAACCTATTTAATCCAGCTCAGTAGCATTTCCAGTAGTCCGTGGATATACTACAAGGGTAAGTGCTAGCTCCGCTGCTTTACCTCATTTGTGTTGATCTCATGCGTTTTATTTGAAAGATGAGTGTCTTATATCGTTAGCTGATGATACAGTTTTAACTGTGTTTGTCTTGTCAGTGAAAGACTTGGTGGGAAAAGGGAATCTTACATTTGAAAGGCTGGAGTTTTTACTTCATTGTGTGTAAATATTGGCAAGACATTTTAATGACGTTTTGCAGATTTGGTACACCGCTGGATGTGTCTGACCAGGTAACTTTATGTGGTAATCAATTTCAACAAGTTCATCATCCCCGGTACCTTGGTTTTTTATCTTGATTGCCATGTGGCATGGAAATGTCATAGTGACGCACTTTCACCAAAACTTGCCCGTGGGGTTGGCATACTTCGACGTCTGCAGCACTGTCTCCCTCAAACAATACTTATAACTGTATATTATTTGTTGGTTTATCCATTCATCTCCTAGGGTTGCCTCCTATGGCGCAGTAACTTCTTATGCAAGTATAAAAGAATGCAAGTTTTACAAAATAAAACTGTTATAACAATTGATAGATAGGTCCAGGATGTACATGTCACTTGTGCTTGTTTTAGGTCCCTGAAGCTCCTTAATATAGGTCAGATAAGAGATTACCAAGCTGCAGCATTTGTGTTTCAGTGTATGAATGGTTTAACCCCTGATATTCTTAAGAGTTTTTAACAAATTAATAGTGGCCTGCACAATTTTGGAAATAGGCAAAGTGATAATATAGTTGTTTATTTGTGTCATGCTTGGTACCAGGTCTTCATTTTCAATGAAACACCTGTATGAAATGTGCTACCATTATTATTGAATATCAGGGCGGCAGAACACGTACCTCAGTTTAAAAAAACTCCAAAGATTTTTTTTTTGGGGGGGGGGGATTTTTGAATTTTGAAATGGCTGTTAGGATGAGAAATGGAGAAAGAGGAGCTGGAAAGGTAAGGGGGGCAGGGGCTAAGGGTGGGTTGGGGTTGATGATTAAATAGTGATGGAGACTGGATTTTTTATTGTCATTTTTCTTTTATATTTTATTTATTGATTATTATTTTTAAGTCAGTTATTTATTTATTTATCTATTTTTTCATGAATATATATGCTGTAGCTTTATTTATTTTTGGTTTATTTATAATAGATTTAATTAGATAGTTGAGGTTTAAGTAAATAGTTGAGTTGTTTAGTAAGTAGTTACGTGGACTTTTGCGCGGCCGCAAACCCTCATAGATTTTCTCCAGCGTGAAAGTGTTGTTTAATTTATTTATTTGCTTGCGAATATGGAATAATAAACTTATAAACTTACTTATGAAGTAATGCTACAACCACTACTACCATGCTACTTCATTTACAATATTGAGGGGTAATTTGAAATAAATCAAAAGACACTATGTGCATGCACATTGTCAAAAGAGCGTATCTCATCAATCAATTTGATTATTAAGTTGGAACTTCTTAACTTTAGGTCATCTGACCAAAAGGCAGTAAGTGCATGCTACTACTAATACTTTTATCACTGCTATATTCTCTACTAATTCTACTAGTGCTTCTACTGCTACGTTGTTGCAACTAGTTGTAAAGGCAATATGTTAATATTGCTGCCGCTACCAGTACTGAAAACAAAGTACATTTAAAATGTATTCACTTTTTGCTCTAATAAATAAAAACATATATAAAAACTTAAAGAATAAATATCAGTATCTGTATAATAAACTGACAATCTACGGTCATTTGTTTTTTTTCAGTAAAGTGCAAATTATGTTCTGGTCTTGAGAAGGCATGGGGGTCATTAGCACTATTCATGTTAATTTTTGCTCTTTTTGAATTTCATTCGGTTATTTATTGTAATTTCTGTTCGGCTTGAGTTTCGTTTATTTACTGATGGTGATTTGAGGCAGTTTTACGCTTGGAAGATTATTTGAAGTTATTTCTGCTCATTTTTGGCTTAGTGAAGCTCTTTACTTTTCGTTGAAAAACTTGTTTTGTGGAAAAAGTTTTTTAAATTAATTTCGAAAAAATAACAAATTTCTTAAGACTACCTTTGTTATACTGGAGTTTGACAAAGGAATTTACGACACCCTCCCCGAGGGAGTCACTGCTGAAGTCACGAATATTTTCTACTTCTATCTAGAAATAAAGCTTACCGCTCCTTTACCTTCGATCATTTCTATACAAGTTCTTGAAGACTGCCGAGTTGAAAACACAGCAAAGTCCCTCGTCAGTAGGTCTCAACTGAAATAAATCTTCGCAGTCTTTCTCAAATCCTTTCCAAACACAGTGTAGAATCATTTCGTCACAAGAATATACCGTCTAGAATAATAATGAAGTAAATAGAAAATGAAGTCTTGTGGGCAAGGGCGTCCTGAGGCTCATTTTATGCGAAAATTTTGCCGAATTCCCAAAATGTTGGGGAGGGGACTTGCCCCTCCCCCCCTCGGGACGCCCCTGCTTGTGGGTGTACTAGTGATTCTACTAAACGAAACGAGTGATTCACCCAAACGAACCCAAACTTGCACAGTCCCTGCCAGCACATCTCTCCTGAGGATATGACGTCTCACCTTACCTATAGTTTACGGGAACGGTTATCTACGTACAAAATCAATCAAAAACATGAGGATAGGAAAGGAGGGCAATGGTTAGCATAACGGCTCTTTTGAATAAGATCATAAAAATAATTCATAAACTATTTTAAAACGATCATAAATACTTGTATATTTCATTCCTAAATGCACATTGCTTCAATATAATACCCTCCCCCAAATACAAAAAATCGTATCCCACAAAATACATTCTCGCCTTATTTTAATTTTTAACCGTATATTCCTCCCACGAATCTTTTTATTGTCGAATATTAATTAGTCTTCTTGACAGAATATAACAGCTAAAATAGTTTTCTGATTAAATTTCATTCATTGGATGCTATCACGTTCAACCCGAGTATTTGTATCGATAATATTCTTGGAAAAGTTGTCCACCAAACAGTAAAGCGTTAAAACCTGTCTTTCACAGGTGAGTGTCTCAGCTTGCAGAGAAAGGCTTTTGGCACGCTAGTGTCGAAAAGCGATACGATACTGCGCTAATTCAAGCCGTGTTAGATATGTTTTGACTTGCTTAAGGTGTTAGAAGTGGCATACCTACGGTTCATCTTGATGTTATTGTTGGATAAAACAAAGAGTAGGTAAAGGGATCCACATGATGGTCCGTATTTTGAAACTATAATATGTAGCCAGTTATCATATTATCAAACTTCTAATATCTCTGGAATTACTTGGACGACCAAGTTGAAACTTCCAGAGAGCAGTAAGGTTGGTAAACGGACCTTAAGCTTACCTTGGGGGAAATTAATAAGGTTTTCTCTGATTACATAACTGTTTTGAACAATAGGCATCTATGGACCTAAGACCTACTTAAAGCTGATTAGCGAAGTAGATTAGAGATACTATCGACTGTGATGATTAAAAGTGCTACGCATGCCATTTTGGTCGAAAATGAGTTTTATATTGTGTCTTGGGTAAACTCAACACGAGAAAACGACCGGAGCAGTGAGAAAGCAGTGAGTCCTATCTTTTACCGTTGTGAAGACAAAAAAGAGACATACACCAGTTCACAGTTAATACAATTACCCAGTATGATCTTTCCCTAACTCACCCATTATAAAAACCCGGACCGAGGTGCGAGTGCTCCAGAGAACGTTTATGCAGATATAAACATAAGCGGCATTAGATCTTTTCACGGGTAGACAAAGAATATTCACCTACGGAACAAGTACTGACAATACCACTTGGCCGGCTCAACCAATAAGTGGACAATAAGTGCAGAAATAAGTGGGAGGAGCTTTTTGTTCACACCGAGAATGAAGAGCCAGAAATCATTTGCGGTAAACTTACTGGATGATTTTATAAAACTGTGCACCAGTTTTGACAGTAGAGGATATCTTATGGAGCTACAATGGCATTTCTCTTATTTTTTGTCAAGGGAGAAAGAGAGAAACGCCATACAAGGAAATAATGTTTAATTTACTTGGAATATTTGAATTTAATTTATATCACTGAAAAGAGCATAAAAAATGGTTTAGAATATATTCCCTTTATCTTCATTACTCTCATCCTTCAGGGTGAGCACAGCCAACACACCTTTTTTTTATTTTTGGCTCTCCTGAAAAGTTACCAAAAGGGTGTATGTTGTAATTTTAATTATTACAGCTGCTATGTGTTGCCAGGTGATCGAAACAGCGTGTCTGCAATATCTTGAGAACGGCTTTATGGGTCAAGTTGGAAACTTTCAGAGATTGTTCAGAAGGGATAAAGCAATTGGATCTCGAGTTTTGGCTCGAGAAGTGGGACTGGGGATAAGGATCTAAGGATATCGTCTCTTTTTCGTTTAAAAATTTTGGCACTCTACCAACCTTGTGAACTTGAAACTATCCCTGATGACGTTCCGATATGGATCGAATGCACAATTTGTACCCGAACTATAAAAATGAAGTGTCTGAGTCACCTCAGGGACAGTTTGGACAATTCAGTTGAAATTTTCTGGTAGTGTTGGGAGGGGGTGAGGGAGCCTCATATTTTACTTGAGAGAGGCGCAGAATTAAATTGAAATAAGATGTGTATGCAGGTTTCCAAAATCGCACATCTGCAATGTCTTGGAATGAATTGTGGGGATCTAGCTGAAATTCCCAAACGGTGGGAGGAGGAGGATTCAAATTAAGTTTTTAGAAAGAGAGAATTTGGGACAAAATTAGTACCCCGTTACTGCTTCTGGAAGTCAGATACAAGATTCCAATTGAATTTCTGGAAGTCAGATAGCCAGGATTTCTTGAACTCAGATGGTCTTGCGTGACACGACACACCCTCGAATTTTAAATGGTCCTGTGTAATATGGATGACGCAATCTTGTTTCAATATTAGAAAAGAGTTCAGTGTCTCAACATCAAAGATATTGTAATAGATGCTTTCACACTATTACTAATTGAAAGCGCTAGCAATGGCGAAATGGAACCTAGATTGCCTAAAGTAGCAGTATAAATTACAAGGGGCTGCCGACTAACCCTAGAGTGGGACAAGATATATGCAAGATATGTTATATCATTAATCAAATTCAAGTTGGAAGAGCAACTATGCTTTGCAGCAAAATTGAAAATAATCCATATACAGAGATTACAAGATGGATCAAATGTGTTAGTGAAATATATTGAAGAGAACAATCTATAAAAAAGAAGTAAGTTTGTTACTAGCGGAAGACCTAGTCTATAATTGGCAGTGTCGGTATTAAAAATGGCTGGATCTGAGAACCAAAAAATCTTACGGAATCTAGTAAAATTGGGAAAGTATTTGATTTTAGATGATGATTTTCTAGAGTTATCTCTTCAAAGAAAAATATTTTCTCAAGGAATTCTTAATGATATAATGAGTACTGATTCCCCATCTTTGGAACATTGAATGAAACTTTTGCATCGTGGCCCAGTTGCATTTACTCAGTTAACAGATATATTAATTGAGAGAAAACGAAATGACATAGCGATTTTGCTTTTGACAACTACTTAGACGGCCATTAGGTAAGACAACAAGAAATTGTGTCTAAACAAGTTTTGTGACGTCAGTCCTCCTAAAAGACATTCGTTTTATTGATCGTGAGTGAGTTTCTTCTTCGAAGTTAGACAGTCAACATCGAAGTTTTACACAAGCCCATTATGCTTGTATACATTGGGCAACTGGTCAGCCTGTGAGAATTGTACCTTTGCTGATGATTATAGTGAAAAGTGTAGATCATGCAATCTATATAAACTGCATAGAGGACATGCTGTGCAGATTAAAGACTATAATTCCTGTCTTGAAGAAATTTATGACTCTCATACTAGAGGTTTCCTGGGCTCCAATTGTCACTATGATAAATGTGATCAATGGGAAAATACTTACCCTGGCATGATTGCAAAATCCCTAAACGTAATTTCATTTTTTTCAAGAGACTGGTATCGTCGTGGTTTCAAATGATTTTGGGAAGAAGAACCTGGTGTACGCTCCAATTTTTTTAATAATAAAAGAGTCTGGTTTAAACGACATCGCTGTGAACAGACCGGCTACTATGAGTATAAACCTAGAGACTTTATTTGGCTGTTGCAGAAATTGATTCTTCATATGAGAATTTTGCTTGTGACATTGTTTGTAGAAAATATGACCCTGACTTAGCGTGCCAAGATGAATACGATTTAAATCCTGAGAAGCTGCTATCACTTGCCGTTTTGTTGACTATCTATACGTAGAAGAAGAAATGTAAAGGACACAGTGTTTACTTTTGCATACAAATTTTATTAATTAACAAATCTACATACATTTTTAAAGCAGTTCACTCTTAGGGCACCGAAATTTATATTTATTGGTAAGAAAGAGCATTTTCAACTAGAAAGCCGTTCAATCGAGGATTGTCTCCATAAATGTTGAGGAACTAACTGTAAGTATGTCCACGACATCGAAAAAAAATATAAATGTGCATGAAAACCACGGCTTTTGGCTGATAAATCTTCTACCTGCTTCCGATTTTGAATAACATATTTTCCACTTTGCTCATAGAATTTTTTATATGTGGTGTGTAGAACGTATACGGTAGGCCAAGAGGATAAAAACAAAAATCAAAATTCTTTCTTGTTTTAAAGATGCATAGCCTATGCACCATCCTTACAGTTGATTGGCTACTGTTAACAATTATAGGGGCATTGTTTACAAGTCGAATATGCTCGAGGAAATCTGATGATATGCAATAGGATTTGTATTTGGAGATATAAGGATCCAAACTGAAAAAATTGAGCACTTCATTCGTGTTCATGGTGCCAAGTCTAATAGAACAATGTCATCACGGGTAATTTCCCTATAGGTTTCAAATTGATTTAGGGAGATTAATGCAATAATCTCCTCCAATGGCTTGGAAAAGGTACACTCTAAACATTTAGTCCCCGTATAGTAAATCTCACTAGTTAAGTCAGAATTTGAATTAAAAAAAAAATATTAAGAAGCAAAATACAAATTACAAAGGTTTGAAATACCACGCTTTATTAAGATAAAAGATCACATCCATGTATGTGTTCATTTGAAAAGGAAATCGAGAAATCATCACTTCCTTGCTATCAGCGTCAGTGGGCCCGATTTGATGTGGTTTATTTAAGGTATAAAAGATACATTTTATGGGATCGGGGGGCAAATACTAATTTAATGTCGGACTGGCCTCTGGTCCATTTATCTTAGGAATACTTTGGAAAAATCGTAAGTGTTTTAAACGGTTTGTAAGCAATTATGTAGCCATTATGTAAATAGCCATTTATGTAATGGCTTACAATACAATAATTATAGTATTTTTGTATTTGTTTATTCTCTGCGACAATTATGCCTAGTGACCTATTTATAGCCAGACCCTGTATCGTTGGGCGTTGCATAAATAAAAGTATTATATACCAAACCTTTATACAACGTGATATAAGCCTCTCGATTAAACGCAGTTTGTACGCCAAATTAGTTAGGTCAAAGCCTAAGGCATGCTACCAAAATTTACTTACCTTAGAACTGTAATTATACCCTCTATATAGGGCATAAAAAGGTACCAACCCAAACCTGCAATATACCAGCTTGTGAGAGTTGGGTGGGCAACTATAGCTCTGATTCAAAACAAACATAACCTCACCTTACAACCTTAAACTTGCTTTACTACAGATGGTGGTAATTAAGGATAAACTGGGTCGAGAAGACTAAATAGACTAAATAGAAATGGAATATTTTAGCAAGAATGGCTTTACCAGATGAAAAAATGGCTTCACTATCAACGGTGCTTGAAATTGCCAAAATTATACCGGAACACGCAGCAACTTCGGACGTGTATGCGTTCATCGAAAAATTGAAAATTTTCGACGGATTAACTGAGTCGTTTGAGAATAAATTTAAAGAGCAATGCGTTGTAGCTAGACTAAAGGGAAGCGCGCTCAAACATTTTGAGGCAATTAAAAAAGAGCCCAAGGATATTAGCACTCTAATAGAACCTTTTAAAACAAGGTTCATATAAGCGAGTATTTTCGAGAGGCTAAGAACAGAGGTAATTACATTCAATTCTTCTACTAGTATTAGGGAATATGCAGACAAAATTTGTCGGTCTCTATTCTTACAATTGGAAACAGGTGAAGTGACGAGAAGGTACAAAAAATACAATTATATACGTTTACACAAGGATGACTAAAAAAGTTATTAAGGCTAATATTATCACGGAAACCCTACAATCTTGAACAGGCTATAAACCTAGTAGAATCAGAGGTAAAAATTGATGAAGCTATGAAAAAGTTTGATCAAATGACAATAAATATCACAAAAAAACAAGGAAATGTAAACTATGGAGATTTAAGACAGAGATTTAAGAAGGCAGGGTAAAAATAATACTTGGTAAGCACCAAATGATATTCCTGAATTTAGGCCTAGAAATCAAACGGTAAACAACACCCAAGGTTAAAATAGCAACACTGAAGAAAACTTGGAAACCCCAGAAAACCTGGGAAACCTTTTAGACAAATAATAGTGGGTATTTAAACGGAGGAACCAGCCTGTAAAGGTCGAAAGAGCCGAACCTTTTCAAAGACCCTTTTATAAGAATGTTGTGATACAGATATAAATAATAAACTACCGATATTACGTTGTTTCAAAATTAAATATTTCGAAAATTTACCGTGTTTACTCGATTCAGGTGCGCCAAAATATTTAATTAAAGAGGAGGTGTTCTGAAGATTTCCTCCTAGTTTACAAAATCGCGTTAGCAGATGCCAGGATACACTGACATCGGTAACAGGTCACAAGCTGACAAATTTTGGGTGAAAATCCTTTAAAATTTAGCACAGGGAATAAAGAAATAAAAGTAACAGTGAAAAGATTTAAACAACTCCCATTTCCTAAATTCTAGGAGTGGACGCAATTAGAAAGTATGGGGTAGAGTGGGAGCCCCTAATCGATAATATAACCGTAACCCAGCCAAATGAAACTAATAGGCAAGTTTGCATAACAACGGATAAAGATAGTGATAATTCGGGTTATAGGTTAAAATTGAACGGGAAAATCACAATAGAAGGGGGAACAACAGCTCAAGTTTTAGCGACATCCGTTACAAAGGAGGATAAGAACAAAACAATACAGGCAATAATAGGAGGATACACTCTCGAGGAATATTCAACAATTTTCGTTGAAAATCAAATTATTAAAATTGAGAAGGGTATCGCATATTTAAAATTGTCTTATTTAAGCAATGATATAGTAAAGCTAAACCAAGTGGCCCTAGGATCAGCAGAAAAGATTTAAAATACAGGAATGAAATCACTAAGCAGCTCAGAATTAAGTATACATTTTACTAGTCACGAGTAAGTCTCATTAAAACCACAATCGCAAGAAGATTACGGGATGACAAAAACTGATTTTTTAAAACAGTTTAATTTAGTGCATTTACAGAAAAATACAAAAAAACAGGTGAGAAATATTCTCTGGGATTGTATATGGACTTTTGCAAGACATAAAGCTGATTACGGTTTAACTCACCATACCACGCACAAAATACCAACACAAGGCCCTCCAATTAAAAATTCGACATATAAACCACCTTATCTTTTAAAAACATAGCCAGACGACCAAATAAACGAAATTGGAAGAACAGGGTTAATTAAAGAGGGTGTTAGCGATTGGTTTTTCCAATGGTAATAGTCAGGATAAAAGAAGAAACTTTGAGGCTTTGCATAGATTTTAGGGCATTAAATGCAGTCACGGTAAAAGATGTTATGAAATTGCAACGAATAGATACGATATTGGCTTCGCTTGGAAGATCGAAAGATTACACTATTTTTTACCTGATAACAGGATATTGGCAAACAGCCTTAGACGCAGAAACAAAACACAAGGCAACAATAATTTTAGACGGTGGGAGAACATTCGCATTTGAAAGCATGCCTTTTGGCTTATCATTTAGCCTGAACTGTTTTAGCCGACTAAAGAATTTAGTATTAAAATATAAGAAACCAGGAAGGAAAAAGATACATTAGCTTGCTTAGATGACTTCATATAATCTACTGAAAACCAATAAGACCATTTAATTGGACTTGGAAGAATACTAGATAGATAGATAGATAGATAGATAGTTTATTTTAGCCCACCAATAAAACAAAAACATGGCGGAGTAAGGGAAAAACAAAAAAAAATATTACTTCAAAAATAAACGATTAGATTATATAGACTATACATATTCTCAGCTCGTACATGACGTGCAACGGAAGGAAATCGTAAAGGTGTTCCAGTGCACCTTTTCTAGCATTGGTTTCCTGCGTTACCACAACTTCACGAGGCTCTGGAATAAGATACTTGTCCAAGAGAAATGTATTTCTCTCGAACAGCGGTACTCGTAACAGAAGTTTTAAATATTTGCAGAACGCAGATCTAGCCTTTAGTCGCTCTGTTTCCGTAAACCATTCCCATACAGGGGACAGGTAAAGAATATGTGGGAGTGCCACCGCTCTATATAGCCTCGCCAAAATTTGCCGATTGTATGAATACTTCAGGGGGGCCAGTTTAGCATAGCTAATTCGTAGGTTTGACATAAGTATGTCAAGGCAAAGAATTCTAGTTGCTTTCTTATCCCGACCGTAAAGTAGACCTAAGTATTTAAGCGACGAAGACGGTGCAATAGTAGCGCTATCTACTGAAACAGTTGGTTCTGGTGCATCCCGTTTCGTTGAGCTGAAAACCAGAAATTAAGTTTTCTTACCATTAACTTGCAGACCAATAGCTCTATAGCCAGATACAAGCTTATCTAAATTATCCTGCAATAGACTCAGAGAAAAACTCAACATAAGTAAATCATCGGCATAGCTTATTAGACTCAGATCACAAAGATTACGGCTAAGCCCACCAGAGATTTGTTTTGTAACCTTAGAAGTCAAAGTGTTAAATAATATCGGACTTAGAACTGAGCCTTGTCGAAGCCCTCTATTTAGTTTAACTGGCGCACTAAGTCTTTCAAGTCCGAGTTTCACTCTTATATAGCTATTAGAGTACCAATAGGATAACATAGCTACTATATGGGTGTTCACGCCAGCATCTAGCAGGGTCTGAAAGATGGTGAACGGGATGACTGAGTCAAATGCAGCAGAAATATCGACACTACATACATTCACGAACAACCCGAGTAGTTCAGCCTTAGCAAGAATACGCTTTAGAAGTCTATGGGCAAAAGCACAGCTGAGATATTTTCGAAATCCAAACTGTCTGTAGTCTATAATACATTTCGATACAATTTCGCTAAGAACCAATCTTTCCAACGCTTTGATCAGCGTACTTGAGACAATAATAGGCCTATAGCCTCCACACTCATTCGCGTTTTTTCCTTTCTTGAGGATATTTTTAACAAACCCGGTACAGAACGAGTTAGGAACGGTTGCACTATCTATACACATCTGAAAGAGTAGTTGCAGATGCTGAAGCAAAAGCGGGGAACAATTGCGTAGATGATTACCACTAACACTATCAAGACCAGGAGCCGTGTTACCCTTTAACTGGCTAATAGCCCTTGAAACATTATTTTTAGAAACCACAAAATAATTTCTCTGTTTCAGAAGCGAATCAAGACGTAATTTTAACGATTCATCATATTCTTTTTCCAAACGAATATTTTTTGACCCGAAAACCTTCGAATAATGTTCTTACCACTGTTCTTCAGGTACTGTGGCACAATGCTTTGGCTGCACTCTACTACTTGAAAACTTTTTCCACATATTTTGCGGGTCGCGGATAGCCTCTTTCGAAGCAGTTTCTGCTTCCTCCACTTTAAGCTCATCCACACATGCTTTGTATTCTCTTTTTGTTTTACGAAAGAGATTGAAAACAGTACCTGACCTAGGCTTGCCGGATTCGCGCCACACTGAGTACCACATTTAGACCTCCTTTTAGCATGATTCACGTAAGGATGGTCGCTCCATCCCCTTTTCCTAGCACTTTTCTTAATAACTGCACCAGGTACAGATGCAGACTCAGCAACTTTTAGTGCGTGGGTGATTTCAGCACAATATGTGCTGAGTGCAATTTTGTCATCACACCCATTGACCAGAAGCTGAAATGGAACTTTTATTTTGCCCAAAATTTCGTCACACGTCGACTGATACAGATCAATATTAATCTTTTTCCACTCGTGTCTTTCTATGTAACCTCGATTTCTTGATTTCACTGCGCGACTAAAAGGAACACGGAACTTGAGACCGAGATGGTCACTTGCTGTATGCTCTGAATCCCCCTGTATAGGCGAGGGGATAGTGAAGCTTGAAAAGACGTGATCAATATTGCTTGTGCTTCCTGAGTTGTGAATGAACGTAAAGTTTTGTTCTTTTGTATAAAGAGTACATTCACTCGGAATACAAGTCATAAGAACGTCTTGTAACTTTCCTTTCAAGAGAGGGTCACACTGGAAGTCACCGCAGACTAAAATCCGCGAATTCCCCAGTTTGTGGAGCAGTCTTCCGAGTCGACCGCAAGCCTTGGCATACCGTTTTTCACTGAGATCCGTGTTCATGTTAGTAGGTAGGTAGACACTGACCAGCGTGGAAGCACTGGGGCCAGGGACCTCGACTGCTAGGTAGAAATCGCACGACTCAAGTTTACGACAGTCGATACTGTTGTCAACGAATATCGCAAGTCTGCCACTAGGGCGGCCCCTTGCACTGGAGCGCTAAGCCTCATGAATGTGTACATATTTATCAGGAATTGACTGAATAAGCCCAAAGTTATCGGTAGAGTTAACAAGTGTTCTTAGACGCAAACAATGCTATGTGCTATGCACAAGTTCTTGACACAGTACAGTTTGGCAGCATTATGGCCGTAAACATTGCGGTAAAATATAGATATTTAGTTCATTTTCGGGTTTGAGGATAAGCTTTCTGTATTGCTCGTCGGACTGCTAGGCACTGCAAACTAAAGCTAGGGTGACCAATATTAGACTCCGGGCACAAAGCGCATTTCACTGTTTGAGAACGGCAGGAGCTCTCTCTACTGTTCTCATGGGAACCAGCACATCTGGAACAACGCATGGTACTGGTGCAGTCTTTAGCAAGATGATCAAATGACTGACACTTGAAACATCGCTTGGGAATTTGTCTGGATGGCAAGAATTCGATTTGAGTATAACCAATGAATAACCCACATTTGATTGCTGCATTTCGGGAGTCGGCGTCACTGAAGGTAAGTTTAAATGTCTCAGATTGTCCAAACCGCTTAGCACTGACTAGCTTGGGGTTAACAGAGACAACATCATCTTCTGTTGTGGCAAGAGGCACGAACTTAGCGATTGCGAAGAACTTTTCCTCACGAAAAGAAGCGCTTATGTCAGGGAAGGACTTCAGGGAGTTCGCGAGGGAAGCTGCCGACTTGGGGCTTTTCATGTAAGCAACCAGACCGGACTTGGTCTGTTGTATATGATCTATGCCTCCATCCCTATCATGTCTTTCAATAAACAGCTTCTGCTTGGAACAGGAGTCAATTTCTGTGGTGGGTACATTGGCGATGAAAACCCGATGTAAAGCTTTCGCAGGCTGTGGGAGGGGGGGGGGCAGACACCCTGAGATGGAAGCACAGATTTGCAGTGTTCCATAACACTGTCAATCTTATCCGTGCATTCGTTAACTTTCACACACAATGTTGTAAAAGTGTCTTGTGGAATTTTTGGAACTTCGGATAATTTCTAAATGTTGAACCGTGTCTTAAACTCAGTTACAGAGCTCAATAGTCTCACAGTATCATACATATCACTGGCTAGCGTTTCTCTCGAAGCTTGACTACGCCTTTCTTTCACATACTGCTCACCAAAACTGTCTGCTATCTCGTTCAGTTTTTCATGGTTTTCTCGAAGAATCTCCCTCGTAAAAAATTTCACAGCTGTAATCACGGCTGCATCTTTCGTTACACTATCTTGATATCGCACCGGCTTTTCTATAAAGTTCAATACCGGCGCATAAACATAACTGTAGTTAGCCATGCTGACGTGCCGTAACTATTCCACAATCAGTCCTTCAGAAAGCACAAGTCGTTATCCGTAGGGCAGGTTAATAATCATCCAAGAATGTCTATTTCAAGAGCACGTGCCGAGCGCTGAATGAATACAAACAGAATGAAGGAACCTAGGAACAAGGGAAGTGTAAGGACCCCCTCAACTGTCCCCCACAATTTACGGGTAACCTAATACCGGTGGGTAAAATATGTCGCTTGCGGGAGGTTCCTTCCCCTCTTCTGCTCGTTCCCAGTACGGTTCTTAACGATAAGGAATCAAAAATGGCACTATAAAAAATTGAAACTATAGATGGCGTACCAATCTACTCGAGAAAAAAGATGGCGCTGGTGAAAATACCCAGTGAAAAGGGCTTATTCTAACAATTGGAGAAGGTCATACAAACACTACTTGACAAAAAATCTATCTTTGGAGGGTAAACAACAACAGGAAAAGACCTCAAAATAATTCAGAAACTTTTTCCAAGTTACCAGCAAAGATGCAAACTCAGATGCACTACTATTTCGCCAAATCCATAAAAATTTACGGTCATGGCACAACTAAAACAAGCAAAAGATAAAAAAAGGCTGTAGATCAGTTTGTCGATTGCTAAGGTATTTTCGACGATATATTAGAAGTTAGCCGACAATAGCTCAGCCTTTGACAAATATTAAAAGAAAATAAGGCAAGTTTGAATGTCCACCGGACGCTATAGAAGCACTGAATGCAATAAAAAGGGAATTATTGAAGGCCCCTATACTCTAATTGCCATATTTTTGCACTGTTCCATAACACCGTCAATCTTATCCGTGCATTCGTTAACTTTCCCACACAAGGTTGTAAAAGTGTCTTGTGGAATTTTCGGAACTTCGGATAATTTCCAAATGGTGAACCGTGTCTTAAACTCAGTTACAGAGCTCAGTAGTTTCACAGTATCATACATATCACTGGCTAGCGTTTCTCTCGAAACTTGACTACGCCTTTCTTTCACATACTGCTCACCAAAACTGTCTGCTATCTCGTTCAGTTTTTCATGGTTTTCACGAAGAATCTCCCTCGTAAAAAATTTCACAGCTGTAATCACGGCTGCATCTTTCGTTACGCTATCTTGATATCGCAACGCCGTTTCTATGAAGTTCAATAACGGCGCATAAACATAACTGTAGTCAGCCATGCTGACGTGCCGTAACTATTCCACAATCAGTCCTTCAGCAAGCACAAGTCGTTATCCGTAGGGCAGGTTAATAATTATCCAAGAATGTCTATTTCAAGTGCTCGCGCCGAGCGCAGAATGAATACAAACAGAATGAAGGAACCTAGGAACAAAGGAAGTGTAAGGACCCCCTCAACTGTCCCCCGCAATTTACGGGTAACTTAATACCGGCGGGTACAATACGTCGCTTGCGGGAGGTTCCTTCCCCTCTTCTGCTAGTTCCCAGTACGCTTCTTAACGATAAGGAATAAAAAATGGCACTGTAGAAAATTGAAACTATAGATGGCGTTCCAAACTACCAGAGAAAAAAGATGTCACTGGTGAAAATACCCAGTGAAAAGGGCTTATTCTAACAATTGGAGAAGGTCACACAAACACTACTTGACAAAAAATATATCTTCAGAGGGTAAACAACAACAGGAAAAGACCTCAAAATAATTCAGAAACTTTTTCCAAGTTACCAGCAAAGATGCAAACTCAGATGCACTACTATTTCGCCAAATCCATAAAAATTTACGGTCATGGCACAACTAAAACAAGCAAAAGATAAAAAACAGCTGTAGATCAGTTTGTCGATTGTGTACCATGAGCAAAATGCGATATATTTAAAATACCAAAGTTCCTTCTTTTTAAAGATAATTCCGGCTTCCTATAATTAAGTTAAATCCAGTTTCAAAAATTAAAAGTCCTTAATCAGCAAAGAAAAAAAGTGCAGTCACCCCCAGACTAAGTACGACGCTATCCAAGCTTTAGATTTCATTAAGAGAGTGAGTAATAAAAAATATGCTACGTACAATATTTCTAAGGACGTTCAAACGATAGAAACCGTGTGAACGTGTAAATGATCAGAAATAGTTAAGAAAGATTATTGGACGACGGGTTCACATCCTTGGTCCACTTGTGCCAATGGCGAGCCATTTCTCACGACGCAGGACTGAAAAGCTATGTTTGATAGTGGGGTAGAAGTGCTTTTTAAGATGATTAGTAAACCAGATTCAGGACCACTCAGACAAAATTCTTATATTCGTCCATCGTTGTCACCGTATTATCATTTGAAGTGACCCATTGCTGTGCACCTAGGTATGTAGGTTCAATAAATCTATTGCCTTTTTTATCTGTGTTTATTTCATTTTATATGTCTGCATCTAGTCTGATAATAGGTAATTATTGAAACGTCCCTAGACCGTCTCAAAAAGGCACTCACTCCTGAACCAATATTATCACTCCTTGATTTCGAAAACGGATGATTTTTGGTTACAACTGATGCTATTTCAAAATGCATTGGCGCAATTCTTTCACAAATAATCACGGGAGAAAACCTAATTCTCTAGAGGGAACGCCTAAACAAAAACAAATAGAAAAATTTATATGCTATTCGAGTAAAACCTTATCAAAAGGCGAAAGTAGTTATTCCGCCACAAATTTAGAATTATTATCTATTATCCACCACTTGGACAAATTTAGACATTATTTAATTGGTAGAAAATTTATACTACGGTCAGACCACAAAAGATTGCAGTACCTGCGCACATTTAAAAACCCCCCGGGCTTTCTAGTTAGATGGATTAAGAAAATCCAAGACCTAGATTACGAATTTGAACATTTAATAGGTAAAAAAAATGCAGCTTGTGACTTTTTGAGTAGATACCCAGAAAATATTCCGTCGGAAACTGAAGAAAATGAAGTTAATGCTATTAATGCTAAAAGCAAACACAAATGTAAGAAAAACAAAGTCAAAGACACAGTAAAAGAAAATAAGATTAACTATTGTTCCTTGTCCTTGGAAAATATAAAAAGAAATCAAAAAAAGGACGAAATGTGTGTAGCACTAATTGATTATTTTGTGAATGATGATGCGTTACTGGATAAATTCAAAACTCTTAGAAAAGAGATAGATAAGTTTTACTATGATCTGGATGAAGAAAAACTGTGTAGAATTGTGACTGCTGAGACAAATAGAAACCAAACCTCGATAATACCTGTGTTACCACAAAACTTAATAGTGCCTGCATTTGAATATTTTCATTCGGATACAGGTGGGCATTTAGGAGTTATGAAAACGTTCCATAAGTTAAAACAGTATTTTTACGTGCCGTCTGCAATGACAAAATTTAAAGAATTCGTAAGTACATGCGAAGCATGTAACCTAAGAAAAATCCCCCCAGCTTACCCGAATCCTCCAATGGGGAGGATCCCGGTAGCAAAGTACCCCTTTGATATTATCTCATTTGACCTATACGGGACAAGTGGAGGCTTACCTGTTTCTAGCAGAGGTCATACTTGTATTCTTTCGGTTATAGATCATTTTTCCGGGTTTACTTTTGCAAAAGCATTAAAAAGTCAAGGTGCTTATGCCACAAGTAAGGCGTCAGCAAAATTATTTTTACAATTTGGAATTCCTAATAAAATTTTGAGTGACAACGGGAGCAATTTTGTTTCGAAAGTAACAAAAGACTTGATGAGTTTTCTTAATATAGAGAAAATGGTGACAACCCCGTACAACCCGCAAGCTAATGGTAAAATAGAAAAAAGGCATAAAATATTTTCGAACGTATTAAGTATATATACAAAAGACAATAGGAGTGACTGGGATAAATTCTTACCTTATTTAACTAATGTAATCAACACTGCTTATTCCGAAACAACCAAAGATAATCCATTTTCTTTACTTTTTAGTCGAGATTTTAGAATCCAGTATGATGAGATTATTGAATCTCAGCAGTATTATAACAACTCAGAAGATTATAAACAAGAATTCATAAATAGGAAGAGGAAAACTTATAAAATAGTTAGGCAAGAGCTGGAAAAATCTAAAATAAATCAAGAGCTTAGAAACCAACTCAAAGATAAGGGTAATATAAATTTCAAAATAGGAGACTTCGTTTACCTAAAGAATGAAGCAAAAACGGAAGGAAAAAACTTTCCAACAAATATTCCGGACCGTACAAACTAATAAGAAAGTACGATAATGAATATAATTTTAAAATAGAAAACCCCGATAGTGGAAGAACTTACAAGGCGCATGTTAGCCGAATAAAAAGAGCAAAATTTCCAGAGAGATGGGTATCACATCCCTCTTCTAGTGATTCCTCAGATTCAGAAAGTGAGCCCCATAGGTCAAGATTGGCAGAGTTAAGACCCTTTAATTTCAAGCAGGACTATTTTAAGAATGACACTGACGAGGAAAATTTTGAAGAATTTTTAGCTGCGAAAAATATAGTTAGTCCAGAGAAAAAATCCCTAATACCAGTAAGAACAAGAACGCCAAAAAGACCAAAAAGTTATTCATCGGCGAGTGCAGGAGATTTGGATTATACAATATCTCCAAAAACCCAATTTTTCCCCGATAGAATTTCGACCCCATGTCCCCCCAAAAGAATCCAGACGATATGGTTTCCCGTGCAACACCTATAGAAAGGCCCCTGTCCTTAAAGGAAGAATTAAACAGAGCTGTAGAAACCCCCGGTATTAAAGTAAAGAAAACTCCTACCAAAGATTTAACTAAAACAAACCTGCGAGAAGCTATGGATTTCATAAATTTTCCCATAAAAACGAGTCAAACTATATTGCCCGGGAATAAAACTCTCACGAGTAATCAGCAAGGTCAGTATAATAGTATACGTGTATCTAAAGCCAAACATAAACAGTGGACTTCACTGGGGAAATCCTTGGGGCAAAAATAGCTTATCCCCCTGAAGAACAGACCTTCAAATAATTGAGGAAGACCGCCAAGACTCTTGATTCCTCCCAAGGATCCCCTTAATGAGTTGACTACCCTATGCGGAGGACTCAAAACGAAGACTTAGAGAATATGGCTTCAACTTTTAAATGAGAAAAAATTTAAGACGGACAGACAGGTCACGCCTAACGAACAACCACCTCTCAAGTTCTACTTCCGGGTTTATCGGACACCAGTGCCAAAGAGTCTGGCGGTGAATCAGAGAATATAGTAGTTAAAGAAATAGGGAAATCAAAGCCGACCTCAGCAGCCGCACACGGGAAACAAACGAAATTAAAAGGGCAAGAATTTTTGAAAAAACAATACAAAAAATTTGACCTTATTTCGCTAGAAACCGAAAAAGAAAAAACCGCAAGAAACAGACGAGAAAATAACGACACAGTCAGGCAGAACGGTTAAAAAACCTGACAGATGGAAATATCCCTAATTAATGTAAAGAAAAATTCCAAATTTCTTATAAAAATCAACTTGTGATCCACCATAATAAATTTAACAATGTGCAAGTAAAGTTAACCAAGTAAATATTAATGAAAAAAAAAAAATACTAATACGAGTGATGTCAAAACGTCGGCAATCAGGGAGAAAGGCCCAAGGTGAGAAGCTCGTGGTCGACCGATGGTGACAAATAGTATTTTTAGGTCCTGTGTGGCACATTCTGCCTACTAGGTAAAAAAACCTTACGAAAAAAAAAATTAACTATACCCCTATAAATGTGAATTAATCAGTTGAACAACCTAAAATGCACCCAGTTATTGAGGTCAATAACGGAACTTATATCATGGGGAGGGGGGGTTCGGTCTTCCCTATCGATCGTGTTTTCAAAGACAATATCATCTGTTCTATACGTTTTGTTGTTATACTTGGCCACTGGACACCGGGTGTAGAAGCAAGACGTAGGGAAAAGAAGATTTTGGACGCTCTCCCAGCCCCAGTAGCCTATTTGAGTTTAGCAAGGATACGTCCCTTTACTCCTCCATGGAATTCAACTTATATTCTACAAATGAACTATGGAAATGATCCTCTACTCAGTATTAAGTTGTCTAATCAAATAAAAATGGATGGACCAAGTTTTGTGGGAAGCCTGGGGAGGAACTCAAAGCCCATGCAGCTTTTAATTTATTGGATTTTGGCGGTCCCCTCGGATTTTCTATGAAAACTCAACCCATGTCCTAACTAAGATGGATATTATCCAAAACAAGAAATTATCAGTACAGAAGCGTCTAATTATATGAAATATTCTGTGTTAATGCCGATTACAATTCTTCTAGGCCTACACATAAAATAGTATACTAATGTATTTATGTACTGCACGCTGGCCTATTCGTGTGTTTCTTACTCGAAAAATATAATTTTTCTTACTTGTGAAACATATGTGCCAATGGTTGGCTATTGATGCGTTCATAGGTAGAATTTCAATGAGGATGTGGAATTATATCTCAATACTAATATGTAACATTTTTAAACCATTTGATCATTTAAGATACATGGATTGAAACCCTGTGTATGTCCAATGGCGACTAAGTAAAACCCATAAGGAATTACCTATTAATGTTAAGGTGTTTTTTGCTTAACGGATTCTAATAAGACTTTAATATCATATTTATTTATTTAGTGCTGAAGGGTTTGCTCAAACAATAGCCTTCTAAAAAGATATTGATGTCAGTTCTTCATTACGCTTATATTCTTTGCCAAGCATCAACTGGAATCTACGCGGGCAAGCCTGGAAATCCTGCATCTAATTACCTTATTCGAAAGGTGAATATGAGGCACCAATATTGACTTGTAATTACGGGAAAGTCCTCAGAATAGGAAGATGAAAACTAAAAGAAAAACACGGGGAAACAGCCGAAATGCAGAGGTTAAACCCAACACCCCCTGAGAACGTCTAAGCCAAGAAGTAGGGAAGACATTAGAAAACGAGTGGGTATTGAGGTCTCCACTCGTCCTCGCTATGTCTTTTTCCCTCATTGTAGTATCGTTTACGTAAAACCGTGTGGTTATGACGCTGCACATGCGTTTCTTAAACAGCACGGACGTGCGTGAGCAATGCAGGCATGAAATAATTTGTAAAATTAGACCTCAAAAAATTAACCATGTAGCATAAACTCTGTTTAAATGATTATTTTAAATCTAATGTAAAATTAACTAAGTGCTGAAAGAAGTTAAAATAAAGTGTATGTAGTAGTGTATATTAGAAAGTATAATAAGAGACCACACTTAAAGTTGAAGAATTAATATTTTTTCACGTCGTTAGGCTATAACAACTTAGAAGAAACTTATATGTATTGAATTTACCAATGGGAACTATGTTGTTTTATTATAACCCAATCAATGCATGACTTATTTGTACTATAAGTATTTACTTCAAAGAACGTGTGATTGAGCCTCGTTATTTTTATTACAGGAAGTGGATGGACACATTAGATATAGAGCATTACAATGAGTTGCCCATTGCAGATACAACCTAGTAGCATCTATTTTCATCATACCTCAACCAACCAAGAGTACTCACCATAGACTCCAGGCAATTTTCATCCCAGCTTCGTCCACGAAAACAACAGTTAGCTTCGATCATTCAACCTTCAACCACAAACCATATTACGTGTCAGGTAACATATTTGAATATCAGTATCCAGTGCTTTATCGAACTATATAATAACATAATGCTGAGAACCCCATCAGTCAGTACAAGATATAAATACATAGATATCGCCTTTGATACCCATTTTTGGACCCAATAATCATTTGACAGTACATTGAAGATATTGGAAGCTAACTGATATTTAACAATATTTGAAGATAAATGATATTTGAAGACGATATTTGAAGATTTTTGAAGCTGAAAGTTAAAGACAATTTGAAGTTTAATTCTGAGAACCCTATTAATCAATACAACATAAACGATATTTAACGATATTTGAAGTCAAAGAATATTTGAAGATGTTTGAAGTTGAAATTAAAGACAATATGTTAAAAGAGTCACTATAGTTGGATGTCAACCCGATCCAAAGCCAAACTTCAATTACCCCGTGATTAGCCTAGGAATCACCGCAAAGGGTAATCGACGCAAGCCATGAGCTAACAATTTCATAAAAGGCACAAATGAACAATTTTACGCGAGAATACATTCTCCATGTGCCTCAAAATGTCCGAAAAAATGATATGCTGAGAAGAAAATAACCGCACGCCCAGTGTTCGACCCCTTAATGATAAGGCACCCTATGAACTATAAAAGGAAAAGCAGGTGAGAGTGAACCCTGCTCGCGTATGCCAACACCCGCAGTTGGAAGCGTCATTTTCCAGTTGAAAATTAGAGAAAGCTCATCATGTGAACACAATCATGCTTGAACTGTCCCATGAAGAAACCATATCTTAAGCGCTTTAAAAAATTTTGCCAAGACGAAAGCAGTGAAGGACAATAATTTACAACAGGAGGGTTGAGTACACTAAGGACTCGAAGGTAATAAAATAGATGTGAATTTACATATGTTACTTCCTAATAACTTGGACAACTCAAAAATCCCAATAGTGAAAGTGTTTTAATGTTACCAGTGAATATGGTAAACCCAATATTGTTTGTTATAAATCATTCATGTATGTACCGCTAGATATTCAAGTAAAATTAGGTGTAGTGTTATCTTGTTATCCGTTTAATGTAGTGTGGATAGAATGTACTATGTCATATAGACAGCAAAAAAAAAGCCTTGTAAAAATCGAAAAAAAAATCTTTAGTATAGTAGCTAGCATAGAACCATGAATAATCTTAGTCCGGTAGATGAATTTTAGATAGGGATGTAGAATAAAATAAGAAAAGTAATAGAGAAAATTTTTAGCACCCCTGGTTAAGCCATAAGATAAATATAAAATAATTATGTAGAAGAAATATTTAATAAATTAAGATCATTTTAAAATCCCCAGGGCGATCAATCGTTAGTGATGAGACGTCATTAATCGTTGGGAAGGGTAATATGTACCACGAGGAAAATGCGATATATTCTAAATACAGAAGTTTCTTCTTTTTTAAGATAATTCCGTCTTCCTCTAATTAAGTTAAATCTAGTTACAAAAATGAAAAGTCCTCAATCAGCAAAGAAAAAAAGTGCAGTCACCCCCAGACTAAGAATGGCGCTATCCAAGCTTTAGATTTCGCTAAGAGAGTGAGTAATAAAAAATATGCTACGTACAATATTTCTGAGAAAGTTTAAACGATAGAAACCGTTTGAACGTCCAAATCATCAAAAATAGTTAAGAAAGATTATTGGACGACGGGTTCACATCCTTGGTCCATTCGGGCCAATGGTGAGCCAGTTCTCAAGGCGCAGGACTGAAAAGCTATGTTTGATAGTGGGGTAGAAGTGCTTTTTAAGATGATTAGTAAACCAGATTCTGGACCACTCAGACAACATTCTTATATTCTTCCATCATTGTCACCGTATTATCATTTGAAGTTACCCATTGCTGTGCACCTAGGTATGTAGGTTCAATAAATCTATTGCCTTTTTTATCTGTGTTTATTTCATTTTATATGTCTGCATCTAGTCTGATAATAGGTAATTAGTTCGCATGTCTCCAAGGTAAATGCTCCCAGGGAATCGGATCTCCAGATAGCTCTAGAAAGAAGAGGCCACATTTTTTCATCCCTACAAATACCAAAAGTTGTCATCGCTACAGCTTGGAAGAACGTTTCTAACCCCTGTTAGCCTATAATTATTTGTGTCTCTGAAGTCAGATCTAATCGTGCCGTGGAAACAAAGCTCTGAGACGTCAGAATTTTTTAGTTCAATAATTCTTATTTCCTCATAACTTTTGATGGATTAAATTAAATGAAATAATTTAAAGATATTCAAAATCAGCAATAAAATACAATTCAATTAATATGTATATTGGAGAAATTACAGTGTCCGGTTCAAATATAAGAAGTAATAATAGGGAAATAAACCTATGCCATTCATATCTGATTTATTGAGAAAGCAAGGTTTTATTTCTGACTAGTAAGAATACGTTAGATTCAGATACTAAATTCTCTATCGCCACAAAATAAATAAGATTTCCATCACTACAATTGCTAAGTTATTTTCGACGATATATTAGAAGTTAGCCGACAATAGCTCAGCCTTTGACAAATATTAAAAGAAAATAAGGCAAGTTTGAATGTCCACCGGACGCTATAGAAGCACTGAATGCAATAAAAAGGGAATTATTGAAGGCCCCCATACTCTAATTGCCACATTTTTGCACTGTTCCATAACACTGTCAATCTTATCCGTACATTCGTTAACTTTCACACACAAGGTTGTAAAAGTGTCTTGTGGAATTTTCGGAATTTTCGGAATCTTGATATCGCAACGTCGTTTCTATAAAGTTCAATACCGGCGCATAAACATAACTGTAGTCAGCCATGCTGACGTGCCGTAACTATTCCACAATCAGTCCTTCAGCAAGTACAAGTCGTTATCCATAGGGCAGGTTAATAATTATCCAAGAATGTCTATTTCAAGTTCACGCGCCGAGCGCTGAATGAATACAAACAGAATGAAAGAACCTAGGAGCAAGGGAAGTGTAAGGACACCCTCAACTGTCCCCCACAATTTACGGGTAATTTAATACCGGCGGGTACAATACGTCGCTTGCGGGAGGTTCCTTCCCCTCTTCTGCTAGTTCCCAGTACGCTTCTTAACGATAAGGAATCAAAAATAGCACTATAGAATATTGAAACTATAGATGGCGTACCAATCTATCCGAGAAAACAGAAGTCGCTGGCGAAAATACCCAGTGAAAAGGGCTTATTCTATCAATTGGAGAAGGTCATACAAACACTACTTGACAAAAAATCTATCTTTGGAGGGTAAACAACAACAGGAAAAGACCTCAAAATAATTCAAAAACTTTTTCCAAGTTACCAGCAAAGATGCAAACTCAGATGCACTACTATTTCGCCAAATCCATAAAAATTTACGGTCATGGCACAACTAAAACAAGCAAAAGATAAAAAACAGCTGTAGATCAGTTTGTCGACTGCTAAGTTATTTCCGACGATATATTAGAAGTTAGCCGACAATAGCTCAGCCTTTGACGAATATTAAAAAAAAAATCAGGCAAGTTTGAATGTCCACCGGACGCTATAGAAGCACTGAATGCAATAAAAAGGGAATTATTGAAGGCCCCCATACTCTAATTGCCACATTTTTGCACTGTTCCATAACACTGTCAATCTTATCCGTGCATTCGTTAACTTTTACACACAAGGTTGTAAAAGTGTCTTGTGGAATTTTCGGAACTTCGGATAATTTCCAAATGGTGAACCGTATCTTAAACTCAGTTACAGAGCTCAATAGTTTCACAGTATCATACATATCACTGGCTAGCGTTTCTCTCAAAGCTTGACTACGCCTTTCCTTCACATACTGCTCACCAAAACTGTCTGCTATCTCGTTCAGTTTTTCATGGTTTTCTCGAAGAATCTCCCTCGTAAAAAATTTCACAGCTGTAATCACGGCTGCCTCTTTCGTTACGCTATCTTGATATCGCAAAACCGTTTCTATAAAGTTCAATACCGGCGCATAAACATAACTGTAGTCAGCCATGCTGACGTGCCGTAACTATTCCACAATCAGTCCTTCAGCAAGCACAAGTCGTTATCTGTAGGGAAGGTTAATAATTATCCAAGAATGTCTATTTCAAGTGCACGTGCCGAGCGCTGAATGAATACAAACAGAATGAAGGAACCTAGGAACAAGGGAAGAGTAAGGACACCGTCAACCGTCCCCCGCAATTTACGGGTAACTTAATACCGGCAGGTACAATACGTCACTTGCGGGAGGTTCCTTCCCCGCTTCCGCTCGTTCCCAGTACGCTTCTTAACGATAAGGAATCAAAAATGGCACTTCAGAAAATTTAAACTATAGATGGCGTACCAATCTACTCGAGAAAAAAGATGGCGCTGGTGAAAATACCCAGTGAAAAGGGCTTATTTTAACAATTGGAAAAGGTCATACAAACACTACTTGACAAAAAGTCTATCTTTAGAGGGTAAACAACAACAGGAAAAGACCTCAAAATAATTCAAAAACTTTTTCCAAGTTACCAGCAAAGATACAAACTCATATGCACTACTATTTCGCCAAATCCATAAAAATTTACGGTTATGGCACAACTAAAACCAGCAAAAGATAAAAAAAAGCTGTAGATCAGTTTGTCGATTGCTAAGTTATTTTCGAAGATATATTAGAAGTTAGCCAACAATAGCTCAGCCTTTGACAAATATTAAAAGAAAATAAGGCAAGTTTGAATGTCCACTGGACGCTATAGAAGCACTGAATGCAATAAAAAGGGAACTATTGAAGGCCCCCATACTCTAATCGCCACATTTATCACAAAAATTATGTTTGCAAACAGACGTTTTGGCATATGGAATTAGAGCAATACTGTTGAATATAAATTCTGAAGGAGAAGTATCAATAGTTCAATATGCAAGCAGATCACTGACAGAGGCAGAAAGAAAATATTCAATGATTGAAAGAGAATGCTTGGCAGTTGTACTTTTTACCGAATTTTTTCGCCAATTTTTACTTGCAAACAAGTTCACTTTGCGCGTAGATCAGAAATCACTAATATGGTTATATACAATGCAAAATACTTCAGCAAGGCTGACAAGAGGCAGACAAGGCTAACAAGATTTGCTTCAACACTTCTTCTTCAAGCTTATTCATCTAGCACGATATATATAAAAGGCTGAACAAACATTCTACCAGATTGTTTATCACATAATCCAGGTACGGAAGAATATTTGTTAACCGCTATCCAAAACGACTTTGAAGATGCGGAATTATTATCTAATGAAGATATTTCGCAACATCAAGATATAGACAGATTTTTAGCAATGAAATCATTTTTACTAAACGGAAAAGAGGTTCCGGAACACTTCAAACATTTTCTGAAAGTCCTAGATAATTTTGATCTAGATGGAGCAAAAATCTTTTGATAAAGTATTACAGAGCACCACAGGAGTATAGAAGAAATGAATTAAAAAATATTCCAGTAATTCCAAAATCACTAGAAGGAAAAATTTTACAGATGGCACACACCATAAACGGCTGCCACATGGCACAAAAAATGTAATCAAAAGTAAAAACATTCAAAAATGACTGTCAAGAATGGGCCAAGCAATAGTCGCCACCAAGGATGCCCAACGCCAAATTAGTTGAATATCCAACACCTTCAGGGGTAGGGGAATTAGTTTCTATTGACATTTGGGGTATAAGGGAAGGTCTACTAATTTCTAGGAAAGGGAATCACTTTGCATTATCAATACTGGGTTATTTCAATTCATATTTTTAGGCTTTCCCAATTAAAGAGGAAAATACGAGCTCTATAGCAAAGGTTTTAGTAGACCATTTATTTTTGGAACATGGAATTCTCGGATTTTACTTGGTGACAGTGATCCATGCTTTAGAGCAAATATATTAGACGAAATAACGGAATATATGGGTATAAAACGCTGGTATACTTTAGCATATATGGATTCCGCCAGCGGAAGAATTGAGCGAAAGCATAGGGAGCTGGCTTATACGCTAGGGATACATAGAAGGCAGGAAAACAAAAGCTCGGTTGAACATTTTTCTTTTGTAGTCTTTGCAGTAAATACGGCTTACTTACTTTAAAAAAAACCTTTTTCAAGAAACGTTTTTTTTATAACAATTGAGGGATCCTAGAGTATAAATGGATGAAATACAAAATGATAGAATATATTACAATCTAGATCAATATAAACAAGAAATGTTCATGCATATGGACAGAGCGGTGGAATATGCTAAAAAGAATTTGGAAGATGCAAAGACATTACAAAAAGAAAATTATGCCAGAAAAAGTCAAAATAAGACAAAATAAAATTAAAGAGACCTGGCTAAGTTAAAAAAAACAACCTAGAAGGAACTAAAAGGTAAAACCAAAATTGATGGAACTTTTAGAAAATTAAAGATACTGCTAAATAACTCAACGTATGTTTTAAAGCTCCAGGATAGAAAAATGGAAGAGGTAGTGCATCATAACAGGATGAAAAACGGATTATTTAAAGAAAAGTCATGGAAATTTCAGCCTGTTTCTTCAGTTGAAAAAAATGATGAACCAATTACGCCAGTATATATAAAGAGACTATATCAATTTAATGACCTTTTTAATGACCACAATAGACGGGAAGAGAGGAAGGAATATTTGGTCCAGTCTTGGCTACAAAATTTCAATAGCCAACGAGACAAAATGACTAATGTTCAATACCTATCTGATAGTAGTGATGAAAGTGACGAAGAAAATTTCAAAGACAACCTACTAGTTCAAGACATAATAAAGCAGAGATTAAGTCCAAAAAAGAAAAAAATTGGAGGAGATGCAAGAATTCTCTAAAGTCCATGTACTAGAATTGCCGGCGATCTTGACACAGAAATGGCTTTCTTAACAATTGCCAGGTACAAGAAGAGATCTAAAAGCTGGTAAGACAGACATTTTCTACAGAAACTGAAATGCCTAGGCCTGGTACCTCGAAGAAAAAATACTTTAAGATAAAAGCTGTGGAGCAAGGTAAAAAAAACTAAAAATTCAGCAGCAATTTACAACTTTGGCCGCGTAAGTGGCCAAATTGCTAATCCGAAAGGCGAAGGGTCAAGAGGATTACAGAGCTTTGATGAAGCAACGAAACCACGCTGAAATTCAGAAACTTGTATGCCATACTATAGAGACCACTGAAAGACTTGTTAGTATTACAAGGAGGAAAAAGTAAAGTTAGGAATCCAAAACTTACAAGAGGAAACGCAAACTGAAAAGGATAGGGCTAGCATTGATCTCAGTCGCCTATATTTGAGTAAAGCTATATTAATTTTTGAAAAAGAAAACGAATAAAAAGCCTGTGCAGAAATATCTACACCTTTCTTAATCTACATGTAAATAAGTCAAAGTTTTCTTCATAATGAAATTTCCTTAGAATTTTTTCAAAGCCACATAAGACTTAGCCTAGTCTATATATTTGTCAAACGACTCCCGGAGAGAACCAAAATTGGATCTAATTGACGTCACAGTTTCCTATTCAATAAAACTATCTCCAGAATAAAGCAAAGCACTGTTGCGGAAACCAACAATTTTGGACAGAAAAAAGGTGCTAGGTAAAAGAAACTTAATTCAAAAAAATAAGCTATAACCTAAAGTTTAACAGCAGAAACTGCCAATAACAATATCCCTTAAAAATAGCTTAAAGAACCCTTAAAACTCCCTTAAATAAGAAGGCTAAAACCAGAGCATCAGATTAGACTACAGTAATACTCTGGTTCAGCCCTCCTAACGAGTAGTGAAGAAGACATGAAAAACTCACTAGATTTAAAAACAAAATTAAACATTCCTATAAACTCAACGAGGGAACATAGGAAAATGAACAGAAATTTGTTCATATATTTTTCCCAGATTAGAGTTATCAAGAAACCGCAGACAGAGCAAACCTTATGCAAGCGGCTATTTAGCTTGCCAAAAAATTATTTTCTATCTGTTTTGCAAATTAGATCGTAATTACAACTAGAATAAAATTTGCAACCATTATATCGTAAAAATCAAATCCTTATGAACAAATGGGCTAGAAAATTGTCTCACAAAACTTGATAGGCTAGACCAAACGAGCTAACCGAACGAGACTAGTGCGATTCTTTTGTACAAAATTAGCACAAATAAGTATAATATTGTTCTAGGGAGATACCTAGTGATCACAGGTGTAATCCTGGCTGTGATTAAACAGAAATACTGAAGATATGCTTCAGGTAGAGTTGAAAATTATGCTGTTCATGTGGGAGTCGTGTTTTGGGAAAATGACTAGTATAGCATAAACAATTTTAAAAGACACATGAATAGCCAAAATGTTCTAAGTTGAAGTTGAAATTTAAGGAAGGAATACTAAAAGTTTGGGAAGTTAAAGCAAAATCAGCTATATCGCTCATATGTCTTAAAATAAATTACCTTATGTATAAAAAAATGAAGGCAAGGACATATTCCTTGTAGTAGGGCCACCGTTTTGACAAGGGAAAGAGCCCAGAATAAGATTGTGGTCACAAACAAAGAGCATCGGTACAAATAACTGACTATTGTGTGTGCAGGTTCATAATAGTCCTTACAGTTGTACTCAGAAACTATCGACATTACTAGGCTGTTTGGTGGCACATGGACCCCCCACCAAAATATTTGCTTAGGAATTTTTAGTGGTGATTCTTCGGCTTGGGATTGATCATGTGACATTATTTTTGCGTAAAAATAAAGAGATCAAAAATTTAAAGTCTGTATTGCTAAAAAGGTTTTGTGTGATTAATATTTAGCTGCCATATTTGAAGCTGCATGCTGAGCCTTGTCCTATAAGGACATTTAAATTGAGATGACAAATAAAAAAAAGAAATGACAGGTGAATACTTTATTAAACTATCGCAATTACCGGAAATTCAAAAGAATTAAAAAGCTCAAAAGTTTGTATAAACAAACATAGAGTAAGCTGAAAGCAATTATAGAGACAAGTGTGTTCAAAATAGAAGAAAAGAAAAGTTAGAAAACAAAAATTCAGAAAAAAATGCGAATAATAAATGTATTTAGTAATATATAGATATGCATATAGTGATATATAATGTTATTGAGGAAATATATAGTTATAAATACATTTTGCAAACCTTTAATAACTTTGAAATTTTTCTCGTACAAATTTTCAAATATTTAAATTTTAATAACAAAGTCTTGTTGTAAGAAATGTTGTGTACTGTGTATAATGTATACTTAAAATTTGAAAAATTCATTTCGTTCTAAATACACTTCCGATGTAAATTAAACTCCCCTAATTGAGTTTAAAATTTCGTTTCAAACTCTCTCTTAACTTCATAAACAGAGAAAGAAAAACCGCATTTATTTATCAGCCAAATATCCCTTTAAAAAAGCACAAAATAAAAGATGATCTGTTTTGAGTACCAGCTTGAGGAATTTCAAGAATACTCTGTTGTACTCTGTGGATTTTTTGTTTTACAAAACAAAGGAGTCTTGAACATTCCCAGACGCTATTGACAGATTTGAAAGGCAAAAAAATACAAGTTTTTTGCAAGTACCAAACTAATGAGAGGGATTGGAATTTCGCTGAATTATTTTGCAAAACATAGTGGGACATTGTTTAAAACTTAGTTTAGAAGTGCTCTTAGGAATGTGTGCACTTAATGATCAAAATATTGCGAAAAAACTATTGGGTAGGCAGTCAACATAATGAACTTAGTTTGTCAGCATAATGATAAGTAGGGGGCCCTCCAACAGGAGTTGGGCCAATCGTAAAATAGTGTTTAATGCTCAGAATCGGAACCTATGTTATATGGGAGTAAAAAAGTGTTTTTATGAGGGTAGAATATGATTTCAGTCACGAGACACAGAAAAATTATGTTCCAGCCATTCTGATCAAATTTGTTGTACACCTGAAATTTAAGTCTCAATAAAAACCATTACTTTTCTATTTGTGTTATAGTTTTTTTATTTCTGTATCTAGTATCCCAGGGTAGACAACTATTTCGAGTGTCTCAATGGGAAACGGTATCACGGTATCTAAAAAATCCACGAAGTGCACCTATGGCTCTTGATCGATGGCTCCCCTGCACAGCTAATCACCTCAAAATGACATTCAGTTTTATGACTTAACGCCTTTTATTTCCGCAAAGAGGAAGTGGCGTGGTCGCCTATTTATCATACTCCCCCTTACAAGTGGTGTAATCATTAGCGGCGCAAGTCTAAAATAGTAACAGTGTAACAATAATTAACGGTACATGAGTGGCGCAGTCAATATTGCCACAAGGGTGCAATTCGTATTGTTACAGTTGGGGGGCAAGGCATATTGTAACTGTTAGCGCGATCGGAAAACTTATAAGGTGCAAACTAACGGCTTAAATCCCTACCATTAAACACCTATTACAAGGGGTGCGGTCGGTAGGATTCGCTCCCAGAGGGAATTTGATTTCCAATCAGATTCCCTATTTAAAATATGAAAAATTTTCCGTTCTAAATACATTTCTGATGTATATTAAACTCCCTTAATTTAGTTTAAACTCCCGTTTCAAACTCTCGCCTAAATTCATAAACAGAGAAAGAAAAACCGCATTTATTTATCAGCCAAATATCTCTTTAAAAAGCACCAAATTAAAGGCGATTATTTTCGAGTACCAGCTTGAGGAGAATCGAGAATACTCTGTTGTACTCTGTGGAACTTTTGTTTTACAAAACAAAGGAGTCTTGAACATTCCCAGACGCTATTGACAGATTTGAAAGGCAAAAAACTACGGGTTCTTTGCAAGTACAAAACTAATGAGAGGGATTGGAATTTCGCTGAATTATTTTGCAAAACATAGTGGGACATTGTTTAAAACTTAGTTTAGAAGTGCTCTTAGGAATATGTCCACTTAATGATCAAAATATTGTGAAAAAACTACTGGGTAGGCAGCTAACATAATGAACTTTGTTTGTCAGCATAATGATAAAGTAGGGAGCCCTCCAACAGGAGTTGGGCCAATCGTAAAATAGTGTTTAATGCTCAGAATCGGAACCTATGTTATATGGGAGTAAAAAAGTGTTTTTATGAGGGTAGAATATGATTTCAGTCGCGAGACACAGAGACATTATGTTCCTGCCATTCTGATCAAATTTGTTGTACACCTGAAATTTAAGTCTCAATAAAAACCATTACTTTTCTATTTTTGTTGTTGTATCTTTATGTCTGTATCTAGTACATAATAGTAGATCACTAGTTAGATTGACTCCATTGTATATTTTCAAAAGGACTATTATAAATAAACTAAGAGAGCCTACGTCCATGTATCGATTGCTCCCCGGCCTAATTAATCACCTCACATAGAAATTCAAGTTTATTATTTAATCCATTTTATTTTCTTCCATAGGAAGTGGCGTGGTCACCCATTTATCATACTCCCCATTACAAGTGGTGTAATCATTAGCGGCGCAAGTTTAAAATAGTAACAGTGTAACAATAACTAACGGTACAAGAGTGGCGCAGTCAATATTGCCACAAGAGCGCAATTCGTATTGTTACAGTCGGGGGGCAAGACATATTGTTACTGTTAGTGCGATCGGAAAATATTATAAGGTGCAAACTAACGGCTTAAATCCTTACCATTAAACACCTAACATTACAGTTGCTAAGCCCTTAAATGAAGGCCAACCTCAGTTCTCTGTTAGAGTCTTAAAATCTATTTGTTAGAGTAGGTGTTTCCTTCATATATAAATAGTGGATACAATATTTACCTGGGTAAGGTCACGATACCAAAAAAAAGTAACTAGCTCCTAGGAGCTGTAAATAAACCGCTCTTCGAAAATAGCCTAATTTTTTCTGTACAAAAGAGGCAGGAAACAATGGATTTCTATGTGATGGTTTCGCTTTGTGATTGATCTGATTATATGTCTAATTGTATTTATTTAAAATTTGTACAAAGCATAAACATTTCAATGAATAAATAAATTTTAAGGTTACATAATTATTGTTTGGTTTTAAGCAGTTAAATAATGTAAAAACATAACTTATGTAGTTTTTTTTTTTTTTTTTTTTTTTTTTTTTTTTTTTTTTTTTTATTGTATGGTATTGTTTATTCTCTTTAATCTTTATTTCATATATATTGTTTGATTTAGATTAATATTTATGGTTGTCTTAGTACTTTATTATTGTATTGTAAGGCCCACAACAAGCCAAGCTCCATGGGCTAAATAATTTTTCTTTACGTTTGTAATATAGTTTAGTATTAATAAAATGATTGATGATGATGATGATTGATAAATTACCAATATAAGTATATTGAACTAACACTTTGAGCATTTTTGATTTTTGGAAAAAAGTCTTGTTTTTGTGTTGCTCAAGAAATATTCTGTATTAATGCTTTATAAACAGTTAACCCGATACTAACTGTAATTAATTCCAATGATTGTGTATATACCGTGTTTTATTTTTCATAAGTAAATTTAAGTTTTAACCAGTAGTTTAATGCTCTATCTAAGCTTTTTGACTTCTAGTCAACGTATAGTTTTTTTTAGTGTGTAATATTACCATAAGTGATTAAATAATTCTAATTTAAGTTTTTAAAGAATGATGCAACAAGTCACCGTCAAGAAACAGAATGGTTCTATTTAAGCTGCATATTGTGTTTAAAGTAACGAGAGAAAAAAGTAATTACAAGTAGCTAGCCTCTCGCTTAACAAAAAAGAATGCAGTTGTATATACAAAATTGAGTGTTTTTTTACTATATATGGAACAATTTTTGCTTTATTCGTATTCTAATTTAAAAATTTATTTTAGATATAGCCTTAGTTTTTTTGGAAACCAAATTTTTGTTATATCTTTGTAGATCCATTTTTCAATAATTTTTTTTGCACATTTTGGGAATGCCTGCTAGGTAGCAAATTTCAAAGCCAGCTCAATTGTACCCTGATACCATTAGCTTATACCCTCAGAAACCAAAACATCACTGGTTAACTAATATTTTAGAGCTGTATGGAGTATAAAAGAACTTTTCTACCAATTCATCATCAAGTAAGATAAACTCAGAACCTAAATTAGGCTTAGGAAATATAAAAGAAAGTGCTATGTGTAGCCTAGATGGCTTTAAATTATTGAAATAATGTTGAAATGGTTTGTGTTGAAAGAAATATATGAAAGTTTAAAACCAAAATTGCTATGTATAATTTATTCAAGGGATTCCTTAAGCCGGAAGATAAATATTAAATCATCCATGTTATCCAAATAAATTATTTATTAATGGGATTTAAATTTAAACTCAAATTTATCAGTTAATTTCTAATATAACTTTATATATAATTTAAGTAAAGACACTAATATAAATGCTTAAACCATTGTGGGTCATACTAAAAAATAAGATGTATATTAGAAAGGTTGTGGAAAAAGTAGTTTAGCGTCATTAAGACAAAGGAAAGAAAAAGAGGAAGAGAAAAAAAAGACACGAATAACAAGGATAAATTCTGAAATTCATATCCTTGGAGATAAGGCATGACTGACATTTAAGTATAAACATAACCCTAATGAAACCCGTTGAGTTGTGTTCAGAGAATGACCAAAAAATAATGGCAGCGTAAGAAACATGTGCAAAATGCTTAAAATTTGTTGTTTTAAAAGTAAAATATATAGAGTTGGGACAAATCTTATCAAGGTGGGATGTATTGTAGTAAAGCTGACTAATTAAGTCAGAATTTTAATTTAGTAAAAATATTAAGACACAAATTATAAAGTGCAAAGTTTTGATATACCACTTCTTATTAAAATAAAAGAGCACATCCTGGTAGGTGTAGATTTGAAAAGGAAATTGAGAGATCACCACTTCCTTCCTAAGCGCGTCAGTGGGCACGACTTAATTTGGTTTATTTACAGTATAAAAGATACATTTTATAGGATTAGGGGGCAAATAACAATTTTATGTAGGACCTGCCTCATGTCCATCTATCTTGGGAATACCTTGGAAAAATCGTAAGTGTTTAATATGGTTTGTAATTTGTATTAAGGTATTATTGTGTTTGTTTTGTCTATTCGAAAATTAGTCCCAGTGGCTTATTTACAGCCAGATCCCGTATCATTGTGTAACCAACCCAAAATACATAAAAGGTACCAACCCAAACCTACGAAATACAAGTTGGTGACAGCTGGGTGGGCAACTATAGCCATACTTCACAACAAGCATAACCTTAATTTACAACCTTAACCTTACTTTACTTCATCCGTTCGGAAAATAGTCATATCTTGAGTACCCGACAAACCCAGTACAATGGTACCATGAGTTTTCACAAACATTACTTCGCTTATACCATTTCCAAATAATTATAAATCCCGATTTAGGGATTGCATCGCCAGTTCATATAAGGTCCTGTAGGATTTATCAAAGGATAAATTGTAGAGTGGAATTCTATTTAATTTACATTTAAGAGATGAAAGTCCAAACAATTCAAATTTATGCGGAGAATCTTTAAAAAAAAAACCAAAGCAACTTTTCACTTTAAAAAAAACCAAAGCAACTTTTGAAGGAATTTTACAATTGATAAATGATGAATCAGTGTACGTACGTGTACTTATAGCGGTATGCCGTTGATTTGTGATCGCATGTGTAGCGAGCATTTGGATATTATTTCCGGAGGTTCTTAATTTTTTAATTCCCAAGGCAGTAGAACTGATAACTTGTTTTTTCGTACATGAAATATTGCTGATGTGACATACTGTTACATAAGGTGCAGTGCCAAGTACTTTTCGCAAAATAAAATTGGACGGTGCGATTTGTATCTTTATATCAATATTAACATTGGGAGGCAACCATTGAGGTATATTAAATATCTCACCATTCAGTTTACCAACCAAGTGTAAATGTTAGTTGCCACATCTATATGTATATTGCCAGTGTCAGTGTCCGTTTAATATTCATATCGAATAGTAATACCTCTCAATTTCTTTTCGAACATTGGAGTCATCAGCATGAATTGTATATAACTTGCATAATTTGAAAGATTGTTGCTCGGTCTCACCAATATTCACATTTATGTAGACACTGATTTGTCTAACTAAATTGTGTAGTATACACTTTTCATAGGATAACCCCTCGGCTGCATTTGGTTTCTCATTGCTAGATTTTTTAACAATTACATAGTCTATGAATGTTGAAGTCAAATCTATGAAATAATCTTCACTAGAATAAAATTGAAAATGGAAGTTTTCAGAGAGCGGCTGTTGAGGTTAGAAATGTTCATAGTTTTATGTTTTAGACTGATATGTTTTACATAGTCTTCATGTTTTAAACTGACACCTATACTTCCTGCATTGAAAAGATTTAAAGATGAATTGACAGAAGGATTAGATTCTTTGTGTGGTAGATATGCCAATTCTAGGAAAAGAAATCCTTATTTGATCTAACAATTTTTACCTTCTTTTTCTTGTTTGGTGCTTTACGCTTTCGCGCTGAGTTGAGACGGATGTGTGATGAGGTCTTTCTCATCTTTTTTAAGTATTTTCCGCCTTGTCGTGATTTCAGTGGCTCGCCTAGGGATATGACACCGGACCCGAGATTTCTTGAAACACTTTCTTTAAAATATTTCCCAGAGCCCGACCCAGTAAGCCCAGAGCCCGACCTCCTGTAATAGTCCATTCCATGACAAAATTATCGTTGGCCAAGAGTTTTAAAATAAGAATCAATATCATGACAAACATAATGGGTTCTACCAGCCATCTAACTAAGTGGGTTTAATATGACATTTAAACACGGTAAAACCTTTTGTTATTGCCAGGGGATCCCCCAATTCACTTCTTAATGTTAACGGAAAGAGCTCCAAATACGAAGTGTTTACTTGAATGGATTGAAGGTTATCCGAACCCTTCAGCAGACAATTGATATCTTCGAAATCCCTGAAGCCGAATATCTTAAAGTTGGACTTCAGTTCAACTCTTCAAAATCGTTAATCGTCAAATTCAATTGGAAAACTGATTTTTGTGTTCCTACCATTACCCTTGGCTCTAGCTCTGTCCAGTCAGTGGATCACCTCATTTATCTAGGTTTACCCATAGGTTCGTCTATCCGTCATACCCGAAAACTTCTCCTCGAACAGCTTAAACTACGAATTTCAGCGTCTTACGCTTCAGTTGTATCGTGCAAACTCCGACTCAACCGGCTGCTTCTTGCAAGCTTGTATAACCCCATCGCTCTTCCTCACATTTTATATGCCACGCCTTTCTGGAAACTTCTCACTAAAACTGACCAGAATATAATGAAAGCCATGTATTTTCATTTTGCCAAGTATTTGCTTTGTCTACCTCCGTGGTATAGGAATTCGCATTTAATTGAAAATTTTAAAGTCGTAAACCCTGACGTCACCGTCACTAGACGAATAGCGAAGCACAATAGAAAAATACGCCGAAATCTACACAAATGGTCCCATCTCCTCATTCAGTGAATCAGTGATTTGTTGTCTTTGTTGGTTCAGTTTGTTATAGTTTGTGTCTTCTTTTTTCTGTTAAGTGCTTTGTCTTGTTGTATTATTTGACGGGTTTTTCAATAAATAAATAAATCCTCATTGAGAAAATTTTTTTCATTCTAAAATGGATTGAAATATAAATTCTCATCTGATCCAGTGAATAGTTGATTTTGACTCCACTCTTTTTCGACATGAAATGTCTTTGTTAATAACTCGACACAAATTACTCATATTAATGTATTCTCCATAGGGTATAACTGCGTAGGGGTAATCATCAGAGTTAAAATTTGCCGCTGCACCCCCGTCAGAAAAGTCAAAGGGTCTTACTTTTAAATAATATGTACCATTTTTCTAGGATATCATATGTATTTCTAAAAAACAATCAGCAAGAGCACCTTCATACCTCCCCTCAAATTTAATGGCGAGTGAGAATTTTGGCCAATAATCGCTTGTTTTATTCAAATCGTCATAGAGGGGCTCAGAGCCATTGGACATGATTGTCCCATAAAAATCATTATACATTACGAACGTCTTCAGCGGCAATCCAGGAATCAAAATCAGAGTTTATTCTAGCCAGAGAACAAGCAACTATCGCTTGCCCTTGCGAATATGAGTCTTAAATATCATTTCAATTTGATACATCCGACTATTTCCAACGTTTTGCAATTCATAATCATAAAACCCGCGAAGAATCTCATCATCTTTCATATCACAATCATGACATGTTACAGATTTAGTGTCTAAGACTTTTGACACTTTAAAAAATTCATTGGACAATAAGTAATTCCCCTTTTCAAAAAAATTTCTTGTTCGATTGATTCGAAAAGTATCACCAATATCAAATTTTTTCTTCCCAGGTTTTCATTATGAAGTGCATTGTCACTGTGATGAACTTCAAGAGGACTAAGATTGGACAAGGATCGATTAGGACGTTGATTATAAAACATCATAATTATATTTGAACAAAAGGAGCAGTATTTTTCAATTTACAATATCTTGAAATTATAAGTTGAATCAAATGTTAAAAATTAAAAGTTGAAAATGGAACCAAACGTTCAGTCAGCGCAGACTTTATTGGACTATGATATGATAGAGCATTGTATTATATTTCAATAATACCTTTTTAAATGTGGATTAGCAAATTCACTTCCCCGATATCTTTGAATTTTTCTATAAGAATCTTGGTCAAGAATACTTTCTATACCGTTAGCAACTTCATCGCCTCTCTTTGCAATGGAACTGCTTATGTACTGCGCGACTAAAACATTTCTTGCAAGTAAAATAAACTTACATGGTCTATTATGACGTCTTTGAATCTCGTCTAGAGTCAAAAAATCTTATTGTATTATATGGGAAAAGCTTTAGCTTTTCGATAGTGACTACCGAGAACTCGATGATTTCGATGAGTATAACTGGGCTCCTTCTGTAAATAATCTTTTGCCAACATCTTTTCAACTCTGGTGACTTTAGAAAGTTTAACGGGGGAACTTAAACCTCCCGCTTCTCAAATATTTTCGTGAATCCATTTCAAAACTTCAATCATTTTGGACTTAATCGTGGTTTGAACCGCCCGCTGCCCCTTTGCATACTACCCTTTGCAAATGAGGCGGAAAGACGCGTTCGTTTAATACCCTAACAGTTCCACTTGGCGTCATATACAATGATATATCTCGTAAAATTGCTCCAAATTCTCGTAATCGTTTTAGAACTTGTTTATTCCCAATAAGACTTTTGGGAAAATTTAACGACTTTAAAAATTTATATAAATGACTATCAAAGGATTTAAACCTTTTACGATTTTCTATTAAATATGATAGCAAATCCATTAAAATTGTAACTCTTGCCTTGGATTATAGCTTCATTCATTTTCTCGTCAATTTGTTCATTTTCAGTGAGATTTTACTTTTGTTCGCGATTTACTTTTGTTTTACTTCGTTCAAGATAGGTCTGGGGTAACATGTCTTGTTACCTTGTTAATACTGGGTAACAATGTTAATACTGGGTTAATACTGGGTTAATTAATGGGTAACACTTGTTAAAAAATCTTCTTCTTCTTCTTTTCGCTTTTTCAAAGTTTTAAAACTTTCAGTACTTTCAGAAGCTTGATCAATGACATTTATTTTGAGCGGTCTTTCACGGTAAGTTTTATATTTATTGACGCGTCGAGAGATATTTTGAACCAACGTTAATTTTTCATCATCGGCATTTGTTTCAATGTTAATAAATTTATCATGATTTCCTTTTCTTTTTTCCTTTTTTCCTGCTATTTCCTTTTCTTTTTACTGGCTAGGGCACGTACAAGTGACGATGTTACTTTTTATGTTGTCTAAAACCTTCTGAAAGTTGAAGGTTGTCTTCATTTAAATTTAAACAAAGTTCAGGTAAGAGTTTAATGAATATATTGTCAATACCATGTCTGAGCATAGCTTTTTTAAGCCGTGGTTTTGAATTAGCTAGGACCGAAAATAAATGTTTGTTTCAATGTAGCTTCTCTAGCGTCATGATGGCGACTAATGACTTTTTTTTACAATTCATGGTTATATATACAGTAATTTCATTATCAAAAATATTATTGACTACACGTGACTATTCGGGTGTGTTTTGATTAAGATCCAGCAGAATATACCCATAAGATTTATCCGTAGCTTGATTGTACGCGGAAGGTATAAATTTTGGTTCAGCAGGGTAAATTTGCTTTTTTATAGTTATTAATTAAAAAAATTTTGCACAAAATAATTTTTTCAAAAAAAAAAAAAAAATAAAGAACTCCAATAAATCAAAAATGAATAAAAATAGAATCAAATTAATTACCAAGCATACAAATGCCACAAATCAATATAAAAAATGAAACTCAAAACTAACAGACATTAAAATAAATAACAGATGAAACTCAAGACGAGCAGAAAATGATATGAATAGGGTTCTAAGCCCCAATTATTATTAAAAGCCAGAATTTAATTTGTCCTTTATGGAGAAAAATTCAAAAGAATTTACTGAAAAAATGTGCATTGTCACTTCAATATACATTTGCTGATATTTATTCCTTAAGATCTTATTTAATTTGATCTCTTGAAGTTATAAAAATCAAAACATTTAAAAGAATATTTTTTAGCAAAGTATTGAAAACTATCATGGCATTTTTTGACTCAACCTGTGAAGTTTTAATACTTTAAAGAGCAAATGGCCATTACTTTCGCTCTTGGAACTAAATTATTTTCATCAAAGCTCCTATAAACACCCATGTTGAAACTTTCCTTTACTTAGTGTGACGGCACCCCATTGCATATTTGTCTGGTAACCTTGTGATATTGTGACCGACTTTTGTGTTTCCGGAAAGTACACATTCAGACCAGAAAAAAAGACTTCTGGATACCAAGTCGGTCCCCGTCTCGGATTTTAACTTTAATAAATTATTTGGGGCCTGGCGTTTCACTAGCTTCAGATAAATGGACTCATCCCAGTTGGTAAACTCCTCTCGGGAGCAAATATGCTTACCATTTTCCAAATCGTGTAAACGATTCTCTGTTTTAACTTTCAACAGGAGTGAATCAGTGTCTCTATAATACACTGGAACTTGCCCCGCCCCTGCCCATTGGAGATTACACAAATTGTAATAGAGCTCCAACATGAGTTTCCTTGATATTTCTAAACATGTCACTGCCAGCGGCAATAATTTTATTTAAAACTAAATTTCTTCTCTTTCATAGGCAGCGCGCTAGCGCTGCCTAAGTAAAGAATGATGTGCACACAATGGTTTTTTTTTCTCCATACCCGGGCACTTCGTATCGAAAAATTTGTCGTAGAAACTTCGAACAGGGCTCATTTGATTGGAAAATGGAGTGGCTAGTGCCCAGTACAATAGTCAAAAGTAATTGGAGGGCAACTAACCCCCCCCCCCAAGCCCATGATTCCCCAAAACGCATCCAATAAAAATTTTGAGATAGCCATTTAGTTCTGCGTAGTTAATTACCAGATAGAAAATATGTTTTTGAGGAGGACACAACCCTCAGAGCAAGAGTTTTAGGTTATGCCCTGGAGGTATATGAGGATTTTATAGAGGGCGTTGTCGTAGAAATTTCAAAACAGGCTTATTCGATTGGAATTTCTAAGAGCTAGTACCCTTTTTAATAGTCGAAAGTGATTGGAGGGCAACTAACCCCCCTTCGCCCATTATTCCTCCAAACACATCTAATCAAAATTTTGAGATAGCCATTTTGTTCAGCATAGTTAATTTCCAGATAGAAAATAAGTTTTTGAGGAGGACATTCCCCCACAACCCTAAGGGCAAGGGTTTTAATTTATCCCCTGGGGGCATATAATGTTTCTATATTAGGCGTTGTCGTAGAAACTTCAAAAAATGCTCATTCGATTGGAAATTGAAAGAGCTAGTGTCCTTTTTAATAGTCGAAAGTGATTGGAGGCCAACTAGCCCCCCCCCCACGTTCATCATTTCCCGAAACACATCCCATCAAAATTTTGAGAGAGCCAGTTTGTTTAGCAGATTTATATCCAGATAGAAAATATGTTTTTGAGGAGGACACTCCCCCAAAGTCTTCAGGGCAAGGGTTGTAAGTTATGCCCTGGCGACATATAAGGTTTTTAAACAAGGCGTTGTCGTAGAAACTTCAAAAAAATTTCATTCAGTTGGAAATTCAAATGGCTAGTGCCCTTTTTAATAGTCGAAAGTGATTGGAGGGCAAAGAGCCCCCCCCCTTACACCCATCATTCCCCAAACACATCCAATAAAAATTTTGAGATAACGATTTTGTTTAGCGTAGTTGATTTCCTGATAGAAAACATATTTTTGAAAAGGACACTCCCCCACAGCCCTCAGGGCAAGGATTACAAGTTGTGCCCTGGGGGCATATAAGGTTTTTATTGAAATCTTTGTCGTAGAAACTTTAAAAAGGGCTCATTCGATTTGAAATTCAAAGGGCTAGAACCCTTTTTAATAGTCGAAAGCGATTTGAGGGCAACTACCCCCCTCTCACGCTCACCTTTTCCCCAAACACATCCAATCAAAATTTTTAGATAACCATTTTATTCAAGGTAGTTGAAAGATTTGGAAATTAGGTCTTTAAGGATGACAACCTCACCCCCACAGCCCTCAGGGCAAGGGTTGCAAGTTATATCCTGGGGGCATATAAAGTTTTTATTGAAAGCGTTGTCGTAGAAACTTCAAAAGGGCTCATTCAATTGTAAATTGAAAGGGCTAGTACCTTTTAAATAGTTGAAAGTGATTGGATAGTGACTAACGCCTCTCTCACGCCCACCTTTTCTCCAAACATATCGAAATAAAATTTTGAGATATCCATTTTGTTCAATGTAGTTGAAAGTTCGGAAAATTGGGTCTTTTAGGATGATAACCCCCTCAGAACCCTCAGTGCAAGGTTTGTAAATTATGCCCTGGGACATACAAAGTTTTTACTGAAAGAGCTGTCGTAGAAACTTCAAAAGAGCTCATTCAATTGGAAATTGAAAGGGCTAGTGCCTTTTTTAATAGTTGAAAGTGATTGGATAGCGACCAACGCCCCTCTCAGGCCCACCGTTTTCCAAAACAAATCGAATCAAAACGTTTAAGATATCCATTTTGTTCAACGTAGATGAACGTTATGGAAATTAGGTCTTTTAGGAAGATAACCCCCTCAGAGCCCTCAGTGCATAGGTTGTAAGTAATCCCCTGGGGGTATATAAGGTTTACATAGAAAGCTGTTGTACAGATCATAGGCAGCGCGATCGCACTGCCTAAGTAAAGAACGGGGACACTCGAGTACGAGACAAGAAACTGGGACTAAGTAAAGAGGAGGACACTCCCCCACAACCCTCAGGGCAAAGGTGTTAAGTTATGCCCGGGGAGCATATAAGAACGATGTTGGCACAATGTATTATTTATTATTTTTTTTTTCCTTTAGGGCAGGGTTCTTCCTATCGGAGAAGTTGTCGTAGAAACTTCGAAAAGCCCTCATTGAGTTGGAAATTGGAGTGGCTTGTGCCCTTTTTAATATTCGAAAGTGATTAGAAGGCGAATAGCACCCTTTCCCGGCCCACCATTTCCCAAAACACATCCAATCAGAATTTTGAGATAGCTATTTTGTTCAGCGTAGTTGATTTCCAGATAGAAATTATGTTCTTGAGGACAGTCCCCCACACCCCTTAGGGCAAGGGTTGTAAGTAATGCCCTGGTGCGTATAAGGTTTTTATAGAAGGCGTTGACGCAGAGACTTTAAAAAAGGCTCATTCGATTGGAAATTCCAAGGGCTAGTGCCCTTTTTAATAGTCAAAAGTGATTAGAGGGCAACTAACCCGCCTTTCACGCCAACCTTTTACCCAAACGCACCTAATCAAGAAATTGAGATAGCCATTTTATTCTACGTAGTTTTAAGTTCAGGAATTAGGTCTTTGAGGATGACAACCCCTCAAAGCCTTCAGGGCAAGGGTTGTAAATTATGCCCTAGGGTCGTATAAGGCTTTTATTGAAAGTGTAAAAACATCAAAAGGGCTCATTCAGTAGGAGATTGAAAGGGCTAGTGCATTTTTTAATAGTTGAAAGTCACTGGAGGGTGACTAATGTCCCACTCACGGGGCATTTTCCCAAATATTTTCGCATTTTCCCAAATATTTGGGAAAATGCCCGCCATTTTCCCTAACACATCCAATAAAGATTTGGAGATAGCCAATTTGTTCCACACAGTTCAAAGTTCAGGAAATTATATCTTTCAGCAGGACACTTCCCTCACAGTCTTCAGGGCATGGGTTATAAGCTATGGCCTGGGGGCCTATAAGGTTTTTATTGAAATTTTTATCGTAGAAACTTGAAAAAAGGCTCATTTGATTTGAAATTAAAAGGGCTAGTACCCTTTTTAATAGACGAAAGAGATTAATGAAATTTTTTATTGTTGTTGTTGTTTAAAGAAGGGCACTTTGAATCGAAGGATTTGTCATGGGAACTTTGAAAAGGGCTCATTTGATTGAAAATAGAAAGAGCTGATGCACTATTTAAAAGTCGAAAGTGATTGGAGGACATATAATCCCCCTTCCACTCCCACCCTCCCACGCCCATCCTCCCATTTGCCCATTTTGTCTACAAACTAAATACTGCCTTAATATTTAGTCAAAATGCACTTGGTTAGTTACAATACCCAATAAGGCATTTCAGCAGATTCCCAAGAACGACCGAAGGATTCATGATCTAACTTTCGAGGCTATTTATACAATAAAAATTCAACTAAATCAAAATTGTGTAAGTGTTTTCAAGCTAGGAAAGAAAGTAAAGAGATTTTTTTTTGCGAATGGTATCAAGTTTTCCATTTCAGGTCAACTAGAGGAGGTATGAAACTAAATTAAACAGTATTATTGGTGTCCAGATTTTAAAAGGGTGTATTTTCTTAAAAATTGCTGAAAATTTTTCTCCAGCATACAAATAGCAGACCAAAATATAAAGTCTTAAAAAACGAAAAGATTTAAAGTATTATTTTCTTTTTCCCTGAAAAGACTATGTCAATATAAACTAACAGAAATTAATCAAAAAATAACTTTTTCCACAAAATAAGTTTTTCAAAGAAAAGTAAAGAAATCCATTAAACAAAAAATGAGCAAATATAAAATCAAATAATCTATCAAGCGTGAAACTACGACAAATCAGCAACGATAAATAAATGAAACCCAAAACGAGCAGAAATTACAATAAATAACTGAGTCAAACTCAAAACGAGTAGAAATTAACATAAGTTGGGCGCAAAACCCCTATGCCTTCTCAAGGCCAGAACAAAATTTGTACTTTACTGAAAAAATACAAATGAATGTACATTGTAAATGTGTAATGAATGTGCATTAATATACATATACTGATATTTATTAATCAAAATGTTAATTTTATTTGATCTATTAAAGTTATAAAATAAAAACATTTATATTGCTTGGATGTAAAGTTCGGATCTGCAATGATTCAAGGACATTCTTCTGTCACAACATCACAACGACTCCTATTGTGCAAACTCTTGCATATCTTACCACAAGCCAAATTTAAAAGAGTTTAAACATCTCATTATCGATCATTGTTTTTGCTTCGCATCATTTCTTGACAAAGGTGTCAACAATAGTCTTCACATATTGCGTCTTATCGAACTGGAGTGCTCTATAAATCTTTGTGACTTTGAAACAGTTGGCCAGCATCCACCTCAAAAGAACTTGAAGTACAAGAATATTCCGTTTCGAATGAAGGTTGGCAATAAGCTTTGGTTTTGAAGGTGTCCAGTGCATACCCCCTACCTTTACCAAAAATAAATTATAGGGATTCAAAGAGTGACTACGCACTGGTCTATTTATGCACGGTATTACAAGTTCTTTACTAAGTTATGAATTTCCTAAGGTATTTCACCATCATCTTCAAAAAACCATCCTTATGGTCCATTCTCCTCAAGATTGTAAATGTTGGGAAAATTTGGATTTGAATGATTGTCAAGCCATTGCTATTTCCCACACGGCCAATTGAAGTGAGCCATATCCAATGAATAAATGGAATACATATGCAAGAAAACCGCATTCGACTTTTCACTGGTGTTTATTTGTCCAATCGGGTCGGTTTTAAGGATACGATCGTGAAAAAATACAATCCCCGCATGCATATCTCTACAAATCAGTGCTGATCCTCGTTTGTGATCAGACCTATTTTTGCATCACTAATTTTTAGAATTAAATCCATCACCTGATGAGGATTTAAAAGAATAACCTATATACAACCCAAATTCCCCATAAATTTTATCCGTATTTTTACAGACAATATCCAACAAGGTCAACACATCACTTGCACGGCACATTTTACTATATTCCCACCTATTTTACACCCTCTCTTATCCCAAATCCTCTTGAAAAATTCATAATTGGTAGCGGTGCATTGACGATCACGGAGTAAATCATAAAACTCTTTGATGGTTGGTAATTTTTCCGCATAGCCTCCAGGCGGAGTAGTGGTACCCCTATGAGTATATGCCTTTAGACGTTAATAATCATACATTTTATCATTTTATCATCATCTAGAAAGTGCTGTTTGAGGAGGGAAATACTATTAAAATCATCACTTTTTTGTGGTTGAATACATTGACTTAGGAAATTGGGGAAAAACTATAGGAATCTAAGAAACAGATTTTATTCAAGCGCGTATGATTATCTTCAATTGTTTTAAATTTAAATTATAAGACTAGTAACTTCTCAAATGATTTTGGTATGATGTTAAAGAACCATCTACCCATGCGCCATCAACAACTTAACCTTTCTGCAAACGTGCCACACACTGGTAATATGAATTTCAAATCTTAGTTGGAATTGTCAATGTCAACCGGTAAAAAGTATTGTTGCTTAACATTTATATTACACGATTTTTGTGCAACCCCCTGAAAGTTACTCCCTCCCGATTGAATACGATCACCCAAATGATCATGGCTGCGGACTTTCGCATTCCCACTACCCTCAACAACTTTTTTCTTACAAACCCAGCATATATCTTTGTTTTAAATATCCAGCTCGTCTTCTGGTGATAGAGTGAATGGATAATGTGTGTTGCGCTGCCGTAAAATTGCCTTATTAGCTGTTTTAATAAGATCAACCGTAGAGGCACCTACAAATCTTTCCCACCCAATGTCTCAATTACATCTACCAATTGCCTGGTATTATTAGAGTCTCTTCGAGCGTGGGCAAAAGAGACTGCAATGGCTTCGTGTTCTTTAACATGATTCAAATTTGATGGATCTCACACATCCATGAGTACAGCTGCGATGTCTAAAACCACCTTGTCTGAGAGGTTTTGAAATGCAAGATGGCATTGTCACCTGAAACCGTCTCCACGGATTAATATTTATGACGCTTGCAGTGTCTCAAGTGATTATTCAAATTTAATTCACTAGGAAATCTAGACAAACAAATTGGATAGTAATAGCAGGTCCTCCCATGATTATAATTTTTAACGTCACTTAGAACCCTGCTAATATGTGGAATGGGAAAGAAATGTCCAATTGAATCTGGCTCTTTGGCAGATTCATAGAGAAGCCATACCCAATGATTTACTGACTGAATGGATGGATTCCTTACGAAATATATTACCCCTTTTTATCTTTAGGTTCCCCTTCTTCATATTCGGTATTGTACTGCAACACAGTAACCCCAATATTTAAATGTTCGTTTGCCCTCTGAAAAATGCCAATCTCCTTAAGTGTTACAAGATAATGCCCTTTTAAACAATTAAAATCAACTTTAGGAAATTCTGCCCCCTCCTCCACCCATTAACTTTCAAACCGTCCAAATGTGTCTTAGTGGTATCCATATCCTCGGGTTTATGCCCTGCGACAAGGACTGAATACTTGAAACACTCTAAGCCCGTATCAAAATAGAATAGTTGTTTACCCTTACAAGCCCTCAAGTCCACATTATATGTTGTACCCACCACTCCCTCCTACCCCTCGTCCCACCTCTTAAAACAATAATTTTTAATTTTGTTATATTTGTGTTTAATTTTTAATATATAAAACTGCTAACCCGCTCCCATTTTCATTATACCCCTCCATACTATTAAAAATTTCCCCCACCCAATCCAAAAAACATCCTGAAAATTATTCAAGGTAGGGTGAAGCGTTTGCATTGCCGTTTGCAGGTCATACGTACGCAAATCACCTTCATTTGTATTGAAAAAAATATTTAAAGTATAATTGATGACTTTATACTATAACGCCCTCCCGCCCCCAAATATAGTTTTTGAATCTAGCAGAAGAATTGCCTGAATCTTGCTGACATAGGAGTCTACAATGCCAATTGGATCCGTATGGGTACTACCACTTGTAAGGGAGATGAAGGAATCCCCAAACTCAACCCTAAAAACAAGAATATTGCGTAAAACGGAAGTAGCTACACCCAAGTCAGGTGAAACACGGGGTGAGCTGGCACCCCTTTTTTCAACCATTTAAATGTGAGGGGTGGTCACTGCGTCCTCTAGCGCCCTCTTAACCTTGCTTACTGGCACTTGTACTGGCAAACGATACAAAATTCACTGCTGAGGGCGATTTACCTCACAATAGTGTCTAAATGAATTTCGGGGGATTCTATACTAAAAAAATTCACCCAACACTTAAATTTTTATCTCGTTGACTTTCCTGTGGAGGCATACACACATTCTCGCGTAATTGTGATGGTGGCAAAGATATGTGAGCCTAAAACAATAATAAGAGCATATTAGCTCGCTGGAACACATCATCCTATGAATAGAGAACAGAATAGTTAAGAGTGAGCTTTAAGGACATCACTAGTACGTAATAACCACAGAAATGCATTGTGATCCCCCGAGGCATTATGCGCAAATGACTCGCTATGAGTATCCAAAGATCCATTTGGGTCATACTACTGGCTATAAATGTACCAAGTCTCTAAAAAGCCCCCCCCTTGTATGTATTGAGAGTATACACCATGGAGGGTTCATAGATGACCCCCCCTCCCCGCCTCACTAGCAGTTAAAAGGTTATGTTTTAAAAAATCTTACCGAGGAGGCAATTGGGTTTGGCCAGATACTGAGCAAATTCTTGGCCCATGGTGGTACTTCATAAGGGGTGTTGTCGTCTGTGGTACTGCTCCTAGGAGGTGGGCTCCGGTGATCTCCCCCCGAGAAAATTCCCCCCTCCCCGGAGGTTTCCCCCCGGTAATTTTCCGCCGGAAATTTCCCTCCAAAGGAGAATCCCCCTGAAAATTTCCCCCTTAAGTATATTCCCCCCTCCTGGTGATTCCACCCTAGGAGATTCCCCCCCCCCCCTAGAATATTTTCACCCTAGGAGATTTCCCCCCTAGGAGATGTCCAACCCCCCGCTGAAAATGCTCTCTTGAGGATTTCCAAGAGCTTCCAAAGGCTAGGGTGATGAGCCGAAACTGAAGGCTGCAATCTTCTATTATAACCCTCGACATTGTTGTTTGTCCTGGAGAGTTCCTATTTCACTCTGTGAAATAGTATATATATTCAAGACACGGGGCGGAAAGTTGCAAGGTACTCTCCAAATTCCACATACTCTACCGATGTAGTTACCTTCAAAGTAGGTGATGATCGGCCCAAACACATTGTCAGTAAGTTTTGCTACGATAGCTTTGAATGCAGAATGTACTTCCTAAAAGAACCCAAATACAAGAGCAGCTAGGATTTGAAAGGAGACTGCAAATTCATCACCGTCTCTATTCATTTCAGTGGCTGGAAAGCCATGAAGGAATTCTGCACAACCAATCCGAAATCAGACAATACAGATGTTGGACCTCCATTCGTCAAATGAGACTTTAGTTCGGTAAGAACTTTCGTATACGTGTCCTCTGACTTGTTAGGCAGCAATATGTAAAAGCATGGAATCACCCAATCCTCCTACAAACAGTGCACAACACAAAGCTAGTAGAACAACTCGGGCACGGTCTTGATTGTTCCATCAAAGAACCAGTGAGAGGACAAATCTAGGAGCTGAACTGATGCTTCCGTACCAAACATTGGGATTCTGTTTGAATCTCCATGATCGCTGTCGTAAATTAGCACGGACCTTATGGAGCTAGGAGGGTCGGAATCTCCCACGGGGGAAAATTTCCAGGGGGGGACTCTCCTATGGTGGGAAATCTCCTATCGGGGGAAATTTCTGGTGGGAAATCTCCTACGGATGGAAATTACCGGTGGGAAAATCTGCTACGGGGGAACATTTCCGAGGGAAAATTACCGGGGGGAAATCTCAGGTGGGGATTTTCTCAGGGGGAAATCTCCTAGACCCCCAAGGACGTTAGTGAGGGGGACATGAATAAACGGTCAATTTCGAAATCCACCTACAAAATAACAAAATTTTTATTCCACTTAGCAGTGCAAGCAAATATTAATCTAGGGGGTTCCTCGTAGCCTTCAGAACTAATGGGGCCAGGTGGTCCGTTATTAACCTCCCCCCGAAAAAAATTCAGAACTATTTCCTGATAATAATGACTTATTTAGCTCTTTCTCTCTGAGAACTATCAATCTAACAGGCTACTGCTATTATATTGAAAAAGCCTTCAAAACTAAAATTTGGGGCGGATGGAGCTAACAGGTATATAGATTCAAAAAATCGAATTTTTTTCTCTATTCCCCATTATTAGAACCCTTGAACAGTTAAACACTGTGTCCTTTAGAATATTTCCAAGTTCCTTTCAAAACGAACGAATAACAGCCTTAAAAGAATGTTTAATAACATAAAAAAATTATGAAAAATGTCAATGTAACAACTTTATTAGGCTGAAGGAAAATGTGAGGGTGAAATGAAGGCTCTAGGAGGGGGATTCTTCAATAGTAAACTATAAAGAATAAGTATTATGACAGAATTATTTAAAATTACATTTAAAATTTAGCTTTTCATGAAACGAAAAACATTGTTTATTGGAAATATGGGGTTAGAAATCGCCCTTCTTGATTATAACTTGCTCCCTTCTAGAAACCATAGTTTTCATTGGGGGCACTAGAAATTCAAAGAAAGTTATGGAATTCAACTTATCAATTAATATAGCCAAGTGGAGGTGAGCTATAGACAAACACCTAGGCAGAAGCAAAAAAAACAGGGGACAAGGACGTCCCTTCCCCTCAATTACTAAAGTTAGAACAAGCACACAGGCTTCATCGCAGAGTGAAGTTTGAAGGTTCAATTCAAAGATGTTGACCATTCAAGCTTAATTTTTGATAGATTTTTACTTGAAAAGGTTTTAGTTTCAATTAATTTGTTTTTCACGATAATTTTTTACTTTTAAGATGAGTAGGTGATTTACGAAGCTTATTAAGAGGGTCTAGAAAGGGAGTATGTGTGATAAGTTCCTCCAGTTAAGGACTTTGGACACCAATTGCTGCAACGGTGCCGGTTCATGCTTCCAAACTCTTCCACTAAAGATGTGGCATCAAAAGTACCGTTTTTAGTACTATATGGCACTTATGGATAGTAAAATTGATAAAAAGTACGTAGATAAGAGTAATAGGTTTACAATGGGCCTTCCTGGGATATGCTATATTTTTTAAAATAATTTTTAGTTGGAACTAGGCTATAGTCTATGTTAATTTTCACATTACGTTTAATGTTTGATAGGGACGATGTAATTTTGACATCCTTATATATAGTAAAAGAATTGTCTTCTAGGGCTGATTCTAAATATTTATAATACATCAAGTTTAGCCTAACCTATCAAAAGTTACGAGGCAATAATTTATTAGTGAAATAGAAAATATGGCGGCACTTAGCTCATACATGGTTCCATTCCGAAAACCCTCTCAAAAATTTGTAGTTTATTTAATATTGCATAGGAACTGTGACATCGTTTGGCTTTGGGAACAATTTGTCGTACAAGTATGCAATCTAAATTTGAGAGGCTATTAACTTTACGCTATATGACTTTTTAATAAGGGAATTATTTATATATGTCTGTATATGAAGAATTTTTAATTGAAAATGACCATCTTAATGTCTTGATGGGGGTATAAAAAGAGGGTTATGCTGTTTACTGGCTTGCATAGAGATGCTCTTAAAATAATAGGCTAGAAAGTTCTAATAGTAATATAGAAAAGAGACTTACTTCTTGATATTGAGAGATATTGGCTTTTTTTATAAATGATTTGTCACTCTCGAAACTCGAAATGAGACTGTTGCTAGATTCCCATTCCATCTGCTATTTATAGTGCCCCGGGCACGAAGGCATTTCATCAGGGAATATTAGGCTAATATTGGTTCTAATGGAAAAATAAGGTTTTTAATGGAAAAGGAAGTGTTTTCTAATATTGAAACCAGATCGCGTCATCCATATTACACCCGACCCTTGAAAATGAGAGCGTGTTTCGTGTGACGTAAGACCATCTGACTTCCAGAAATCCCATAGGAATCTTGTATCTGACTTTCAGAAAGCAGGAAGGGGATACCATTTGCAAAAGAATTGTTTGTCTGACTCTGCTTAAAAATTTTGGCAACGTTACCCCAATGGAACCTTGGACAAAATGTGTTTAGTCTAGATCATAATGAAATTTGCAATTATCTAGACATGGTTAGATAGACCCTAACAAAGACAAAAATTTTGGAAGTGTTTTTTTTAAGTGCAAAGTTAAAAAGTCCTTAGAATGGACCAGGGAGACTCTTTTGCACTTGGAAAAAGAGAATAAAAATTGAATAAATATTGGCAACATCTATATTTGACGCAATAATATAGTATGAAAGTTTGATTCGTGTAGTTTGTTGGAAACTCGTATAATATGTAAACAAGTGGTAAAAAAGACCATGGCGAACAGAAATTAATAGAAATTAGAATATATAATCAATTCAAGCATAAAAGGAATATAAATTCCCTTAAATAAGGAAAATATACCGTCCCTTAAATCCTCTAAATGCAAGAATGCTATTTGCGCTTTGTGGTAACGAACTGTAAGTAAAAAGAGATGCAAATAGTAATCGAAACTCAAAGAAAAGCAAAATGTACCACAAATTCTTGAATATGACATGATATTGATTAAAATTCCAAATACTTACACTTTATTAAGTTTAAAGGTACCAATCATGGTGGTTCATGGTGGTTTCATGGTGGTTGTTTTTGAAAAAAATAATAAATAATTGTATGTAATTTGGTGTGAAGAAGGGAGAGTTTGTGTGTTGAATTTAAAGAAGGAGTTAGAGTGAGTCTTAGTGTTTAATTTGGGAGTATTGTTTATTTTGTATTCTTTGTATTTAGTGTATAAATGGTAGGAAACCGTATGAGTCACCTGTGACGTAGCCGGAAGTGTCAATGTGCAGGGTTGCCGGCTATTAAATTTTGGCTGGGGAACCTGTGAGTCGGAAATTGTTTGGCATGTAGGGTTGCCGTCCGGTAAATTTTGGTCCGAGGATTAGCGTGTCTAAAAGGAAGAATAGGTAAGTTGAGCGTTGGAGAGTAAGTTAGTGTGTAAGTGTGAGTGTAGAATTAGGTGGTTGTTTTTATTATTTGTGGTTTTTTTTTATTTTTTTTGTATTTGTTTGTGATTATTGTTAAGAGAAAGTAAAGGAAAATGTGTAAAGGAAGTGTGAGTGAGAGTTTGATAGCGTTTTTTTATATAGTAAAAATAAAGAAAAAAATGTCCAGAAATACGGTTGTGTTCGATTTCAGAATTATGGAAGAATTGGTCCTAAATGAAGTACGAGAAATCGACATTCATCGGTTTTTCAAGGAACTGGGCCTAAACACTGGAGTAGTGAGAGCGATCGACTTCAATGATCTTAAGAGATTCGGACAGGTGCGAGTCACTATGAAATCGGTAACAATGGCAGATGAACTCGTATCAAAATGCAAAACGAATGAACCGAACATGCGATCCCAAAATTGCGTATATCCTGTAAATGTAGACAGATCCGGACGACGCCCGGTCGTAGTCTAGTTGCAAAAAATCCCAGGAGAAGCTACCAGCGAGGACACAAAGAAAGAACTACAAGTTTATAGAACTGTTCTAAATATCAGAAGGAAGTTATACAGGGTGACGAGTTTATAAAAGTCTACACTGGTCGAGCGGACGCATTAATGCAGATTAAAACGACAATACCACTGTCTATCAACATCTTTGGTGGCGATGAGAAAATAAATGTTTTTTACCCTGAGCAACCGCCTGCTACATATGCCACTACGAAACTCATGAAGCAAAAGATCGCCGTAGAAACAGAAGAAACATGAGAAAAAATAGTGTTTTAAGCCCAAATCCGATTGGCAGACATTTTAATAATCCATGGGGAACGCCTAGAACTGTTGTAAGTCAGCCGTCAGGCTCAAGCAGCGCCCTAGAGGGAATACGGAAATTGACACCATCGATGGCCGTAGACCTATTCTAAAGAGCACATAGGAGATTGCACAAAAGGATTTATATAAAGCTAAAGAAAATTATAAAGCGTAACACGACCCTGAAGACAAAAAAGGAGCAAATCAACCAAAGAAACCAGTAGAAGTCCAAAGGAGAATCCTGAGACCCCCTACCGCCCAAAGACCATCTGAAGGGGTCCAGAAACAAGGAGGAAAGATACAAACACCAAAAAGGACCCTCAGCGAAGTATCCATCGGAGGTAACGAGAACAACCAAGCAAAAGAAAAAAACCCAGAAAGAACAGAAAACGAAACCAAGTCGAACAAAGGAAAAGGAAAGAAATAAAAAAAAGATATTTTTTGTCAGTTTTAGAATTTTAGAATGAATTTGACAATTGGAACCCTGAACTTAAATGGGCTAAAGCAAAAAAAAAGCCAGGAAGTTTTTACGAAGTATCTGAAAGCATCAGGTTTTGATATATTAGCAGTCCAGGAGGGTGACACTTCTCGTGTCTGTGGAGTAGAGGCAAGTGGTTATTCATTTCTCTCAACAAGTGGATCTTTCGACACAGGTTTTTCCTTAAAGCAGGATATTGCAGTGGACCCGGAGAACTTCAAATTTGAAGAAGACGGAACCGTATGTAGCCTCCAGATTGAAAGCTTCACGCTCATAAACGTGCAAATGCCTTCGGGAAGTAAAAACATCAAAGCCAGAGCGGATTTTATTCAGAATATCATACCAAGATACGTCCCTGTAACTGGATGTAAATTATTGATGGGAGATTTCAATTGCGTAGCCAGAGAAGAGGATGTGCAAACAAGAACGGGGACGAGTCTAAAAAAAAGAGTAAGTGAAGATCTGAAAAGCTTGGTAAAAGCATATGATTTAACAGACATGTGGATTCTAAAGAAAAAGAATGAGTCTTCTTTCACCCGAATCGGAAACCAAGGAGCAAGTAGAATCGATAGGATTTACAAATCCAAGGAGATGAAAAAGTCTGTAAATTCCATTTAGCATGAGCAGGTTTTATTCTCTGATCATTAAGCGGTCCAAGCATGTATAGGGGATGTAAATAGGAAAACAAGTTTCATGAGAGCTCCGTATTGGAAACTAAACCCTGATACTATCAAGGATAAAGGAAACAAAGAAATAATCCGAGAAAAAATCCGAAAAATACTCACAGAACAACAACAAGACGAAAGCCACCTAACAGCATGGATTAAATTTAAAGAACAGATCGTAAATTTTCTAAAAATGCCTACAAAAGGAAAGCGAAAGAGAGCGGTTAGCCCACGAACGATTTTTAAGAAAAGTCCTTAGCCAACTGAAAGATGAAATAGACCAAAATACAGGCGATCCGATTTTCGAATACCATGAAATAAGGCGACAATTAAAGGAAATCGAGCAGAAAAAATTTGAAAACTGGACAGTAAAAAATCGTTTAAACGATTTATATGAGGGAGAACAAATAAGCCTGGCGACAATCTTGAAAGCTTAAAGGAAACGAGATGAAAGCAAAATTGACAGAACAAAAACACATGATGGAAAGATAGCAGATGATCACGAAGAAATAAAAAAGACGCTATATGGTTTCTTCTCAGAGTTATATAAATGGAAAGAAGAAGCAAGAGAGGCAAATGCTTTTGATGATTTTGAAGTGAGGCGAAAGGTTTCAAAGGACGAGAATGAAATTTTAAGTCAGTCCATAACTGAAGATGAACTAAAACAAGCTTTAAGTTCTACTAAAACAGGGAAAGTCCCAGGAAGAGATGGTTTAAGCTACGATTTTTACAAAGTGTTTTTTAGTGAAATCTCGGAAATCATGTTATCAGCAATGAACGAGATGATAAGTGAAGAAGCTACACCAGATCAGACCCTAGCGATCATCACATTAGTGCCAAAAAAGGAAGACATGCAACATATCGAGAACTGGAGGCCCATCTCTCTACTTCCCTGTGATACCCGATTATGTTCCAAAGTACTCATGAATAGACTCAGGAAGCTGATGGGAGAGATTCTGGGTGAGACCCAACACGGGGGCATAAAGGGTCGAAAAGTCCAACATATTCTTGCAATTTTACGCGACTTACTCCTTAGAAGAGAAGAACTATCGGAAAGTGATCTCAAATGGGTTTTAATATGCGTTGATTTTATCAAAGCTTTCGATCCGGTAGTCCGGGAAGTCCTCTGGGAACTGATGACGGTGAAGTATTCGTTTTGTGGGGAATTTGTCGTTTTTTAGAAGAACCTATACCGTGGCGCAGCAGCGAAAGTGGTGGTAAACGGAAGCCTCACTGAGGAATTCCCCCTTGAAATATCCCTCCAGCAAGGTGACCCAAGCTCTTCATTTCTGTTCCAGATCTATCTCGACCCGTTGATAAAATACATAGAAGCCAGAATAACGGGTATCAGAGTACTGCCAACTTTAGTTCTCAAGTCTGAGGCCTTTGTGGATGATGGGAATTTCTTCGCCGATGGAGTAAATGACATTAAAACAGTAATGCGGGGCCTAGAATGGTAGGAGAAAAATTTTGCCGTCAGGACTCACAAGAAAAAGAGCGAGATCCTCCCGTTAACAAAAAATGCAAAGGCAAGTTGGATTAGGAGCTTGGAAAAGGAAACTTGGCTGGAAGTCAGTGCTACAGTAAAGACACTTGGCGTGGAGTTTTTAGTCAGAGGGAATTGCTGGCAGAACGCATGGGAAAAGAAAGTACTCGAGATTCAGTGTTTGCTATGTGGCGAAAATAGAGGCAGGAATCTTTCCTTGTTCCAGAGATCAACTTTCGTCAACATGTATTGTGTATCAAGAATATTTTATCTGGCCCCAGTAATACCCCTCCCGGAACCTATAGCAAAGAAAATTGAAACCTACATGTGGCGTTTTATATGGAGCGGTAAGCTAGAAAAACTGAGCAAGAAGTTTCTCTTTTGCCAAAACAAAACGGGAGGTCTAGGAGTACTGGATTTTAGAAAACTGTGCCAAAATAAGCTTGCTGAATTTTTAAATAAGCTTGAGAGTGACACTTGAATTTTTAAATGGACCGCAAGAATACTTTCAAATGACCAGAGAGCGGTTGGTTCCCCTTCTAAAAAATCATAGTTTAACAAATTCAGACACAAACGTCCCAGTCTTCACGAAAGGTTCTTTCTCGATATTAGAGCACCTGCGAGAGAAGGGGCTTCTCATGGCAGATAGTACAGAAATAAAACTGAGATAACCAGGATTTTAACTCCCGAAGAGGAAAATAACGGATATCACGTAAAAGAAAAAGAACCATTTGTAAATTTTGAAAATGCCTTTAGAAATCTACATTCTTTCCCCATGGAACCAAAAGCGAGAGAGCTTATGTTTCAAGTCATACACATGATTTTGCCTTACCGAAATAGAGTGTCACGTTTCCTGAGAAATGAAGATAAAAAATGCTCTTTTTGTTTTTAAGTAGTGGAGGATGGTTTAGACCACGAGTTCATCAAGTGTAATGAAAATAAGGGAATTTTTCAGTTTCTTTTCGATTTAAGTGAAAAGTGCAAAATTAAAGTTCAAAGTGATGAAGAAAAGAAGAAGCTGGTGAAATTTGACATAAATTCGGATTTGGAAGTGAAAAAGAAAAATTCTCTGAGTTATATTATTGGAAATATGTGTCATTATGTGTGGAATAGAAGGAAAAGAAAGAAAGTGGTGTGTTTAGAGGGTTTTAGGAGTTTAATTGAGAAGAAAATGGAAGTATTGAAGATAAAAAAAGAGTGGAGAGAGCATTTTTTTATTTTGAATTATGAATTATTTGTAAATATGGTGGGTGGAAAAAGAGAGTGAGAAAGTAAGTAATGGAGAGAGTTTGAGTTTTTTATTGGTAAGAGATAGTTTTTTGTGTGAGTGAGTGAGAATTAGCGTTGTCAGTAAGGTAGTTTAAAGAAAATTATTGATAATTGTTTTTTTAATTAGAAGCCAAAAAAGGAGAAAAAAATAGGAAAAAAGGGAAAAAAATGAAGTTTAAAAATGGGGTTTGGTGGTCATTTCAGCTTATTTGTTTTTCGTAAATATTAGTGTGTTTATTTTTGTGTGTTGTAAAAATAAGCTGAAATGATGATATAAAAGAGGTTTTTTTTTGTTTTTTTGTTGTTTTTTTATTTATTTTTTATTGGGATATTTTTTTTATATTTTTTTTAGTGGTGGCTTCTTTGCAGAATTGGAATTTGAGGAAATTTTCTCTGTTGTTGTAAATGGCCACCGCAAGCGGGGACTTCCTGTGGAGGGGGGACGTCCTCTCTGCGGGAGAGCATTTATTTTATTGTTAATAAATATTAAGAATTATTTTAGTAGAAGTACAATAATGCGAAGACCACTCTTTGGCTGCTAATTTTAGAAAAATGTAGAGTGTAAGTGGCATTTAGATTTTTGTAATGTTTAAAAGTAGTTTATTTTAATGTTTGGGCCACTGAGAGGAGAGGAGGTGGGATTTAAAAAAATTAAAAAAAAGGTACCAATCAAAATCTTTAATCAGAGTATGTTTTTTTAAAACATGAAAACGGAAAAGCAAAAGAAAATATTTTTGATCGAATACCTTAATAATAATTTCTGTGATCTCCTGAAGCGTAAAATTGGCAGCTTCTAACTTATCCCTCAATGGATTGAGTTCTCGTTCATTAAGATATGCTGCAGCGATCCTTGTGACTAGTCTGACAAGACTCTGAAGCTCCTTCATTGATAAATTTGCTTTCAAAATCCTATAATTTGCCAAAGAAGAAGCAATGTATAGTTTGTGTTAAGCTTGATCATACTTACGAAAACACCCTCTAATCAGGGAGGGGGGGGGGAGTTGGCCATTATCATGTTTTATTTACAAGCTTGCTATGCTCTTTCAAATACTCTAGCACCGCATTAGGCAGAGCAGGGTCACCACGACCATCATCATTAGTTTTATAATGTGTGATGATTCAGTAAATGATGATATAACAAAAGTCCCGATAAGGAAAAACAGGGTCCCATAAAAGGTAATAGACCTCGTTCATGGATATTAGTAGTTAGGGAGATTTCAAACCCAAGCAGTACACCGGGGTACCTGCAGCTAACCGGCCACTGCCTTCCCTAAAAGCATTCTCCAAGACGTAGGTGTAATTGTTTACATTTTACGCTTCACACACAGGTGGTTGTTACGTCTTAGTTTAGCATGTGCTATTGCTTACTTATGCAAATTTTAATGTAGATGACACAGGTTTTTACAAATTTAAATGTCTAAAAGCCTTATGGATCCAATGAGCCAGGCAGAAAAAGCCCTCAGGACCTTCTCCAAGACGTTAATCTAGCGTTTATTTGGTCTACTGTTTACTTATGTAAATGCAAATGTAGATGAGGTAGGCTTGAAGGTCGACGACACTTGTTTTGGTTCCAAAAACCTTTGTAATCCCAGCACAAAGGTTTTCCCGTTACGTGGCTTACGAAATACTTGTTTTGATTCCAAAAATTTTCATGGATACAAACACCGAGAATTTCCCGTTACCGGGCCTACGCAAGAGTTTGTTGACCCTCTTACCGGGTACTGGACCGGGTATTTCTTTGTTTCACCAGGGTGTAAAATGCGCAAACAAGCGAGGAGAGTTAACAGTAGAGTTTTCAAGATGAATAGCAACACACATAATTTCAAAAAGGATGATCCGTGCATATCTCCAGGTTTAGATTTAACTTTTAAGTACATTAAGAGATGGGGTGACCCTTATTCATAGTATTGCCTCCCCTAAAAAACAAAACAAAAACGGTGAGTATACTTAAATTGAAGCTAATAAGGTTTTGTACTTGAAGCTGAAATCTAAAACCCCTTCCCCCTCCCATTTTAAGGATTCATCACGAATATAATATCTTATTCTATCAGTCAAATAAATTTTATCCTAAAAGAGACCCAAGACGGCCAATCATTAGAAGCCTCCGTCAATCGAATGATTCAAGCAGGATTGATGGTCTAGGAACCTGTTTGGCGCTTGAGTCAAGCGTTGACGTTAATTGATAGAATGTTTGAATGACTCAAGCGGTTGCGAGGGTGATTTGACCGGCTAGACTAATTTTGTGAATCACGGACCAAAAACAATGGAAGACACATCGGAAATTGGCAAAAATGCGGAACGTGATTTTATCAGTTTATTAATAGAGTTACACCAGGATCAACCTTAGTTGTGCAAATTTAAAAGTAGAGACTATTATAAGCAAAATAAGAAAAGTGCGGCATTTGACAAAATGTTACGGGTGGTAAAAACATTGAAACCAGATTATACAGTTTCTGAACTAAAAAAAAATTAATATTTTAAGAACAAATTTCAACCGCGATTACAAGGTGATCGAGCAGAAAAAGAAAAATTGAGCTTCAGCAGATGACATTCCATAACCTTTCCTGTCGTATTACAATGACCTTGCATTCATCAGGGATCAGATTGAAATTTTTGAAACAGAAACAACAGAGGTAAGAATTTTACTTCATTGTACTAGCACTGAAAACTCGATTATTCGGTGGCCATCGTTTACCCTCCAAGGAAAATCCCCCCTCAGAAAATCCGTGGAAATCAGAAAATCTGAAATAACTGTGAAAGATGGCCGAGCAATTGAGTTACTATTGTATTTATGTCTCGAAAGGCATAAAATAAGATCAAATAACACACCAATTTTTTTTTTTTATTTCATGTTTTTTAATATTTTTATCTATTCATACGAAGTTTTAAGCAAATTAAGAAACCTAACAAAAACACTATACATTGATGGCTAACTGTGCAGACGCTTGCTTTGCCATGGTACTGATCCACTGGTGTTGAAGAATTTGCAGAAGCCGTCCCTTATTTTTCTAGTCTCAGTTGTAGAGTTACCTTTGGTTTTTTGAAGTTATGACATCAGTTCAGTGTCTTGTCTCCGTGATCCAGGTTCAGCAGCACTTTTCCAGGTTCCTTCAACATCAACGTCGTGATTTTGTAAATAATGGGCTCTGGTTCTCATTTTCAAGTAATTGTGCAGATGACAGAATATCAAAACAATCGTTCTAGCTTTGTTTGGCTCAAGTTTAATTCTCTTTGAAATATTTTGAATCGTTTAGTGAGAATTTTGATAAAATCTTCAACTACTTTCCTTGCAAAAGATAATCTATAGTTGGAAATTGTTTTATCGTCTGTCAAAATAGCTCTTTTATGAGGCTTCATGAAATTAGGGAGTAGTTGAAAAGCTTCATCGGCAACACACACAAACGGAAATGTTTTTATCAGTACCTGGTATCTCACGCCGATTAGGCATTGTTTGGATTCCACTCCTTGTTTCTTTTCTTTTCAGATAAATGACAATAATTTCAGATAATTTCTGTAATTATATTTGCCTACAAGATAATTTTAATCATAAGTTAAAATCTGGTTGCTAAGGTAGATTCTTTCGCAATAAGTAAGCTTTGAATTTAAATTGTATTTCGGTCTTCCGGGTCTGGGCCATTGAAAGACAAAATTACGCTAAAGTGGAATGAATTTTTGGACATTGATTTAGAGGATTGGCAGGGGGCAAGCGAAGGTCCACCCGAATGCAAAGTTTCTTGTGCAGAACCAATATTATTTAGTTAGTCTAGATTGAGATCCGGTTTGGGAAGTCTGTTTTTTTTTAGAGTTGTTATAGGTGTGTGACCTTTTTGGAAGAGTACAAGAAAGCTACTTTCTACAGCTGTGTAGACTAAGTTTTGAGGAACCCAGACAGGGTAGGAACAGAGTTACGAGATACCGTCATTATTATATCGATAGGGGGGGGTCTGTTACCTTCCAAGGAGATAGCTAGAAATTTTTAGTGGTGACCCGAATTGGGTGCACCCTTGGCCTTAGAGTTTGGCCATTTGACCGTTAGATCACGTTATCATACCCTGGGCCAGGGTATATTGTAAATTGGCTATTAACAAACCGTATATTTACAGAACCATTGTGGTAAGCGCGGGCATCCCATTATAATATTTGACACCGCCAGGGGCTTTACCCTCCAGTAAGTGGTGTAACACCATTTTTGCCCCAATAAGTGGTGACAACCATACCTTACCAAAAGAATACTGGTGGCAGTCGTGTCTTACCAGTATAATAGGCGTGTTAAGTTTGGTTTGTTTTCAGACAATTTGCGCCAAAAAAAGTGTTCTTCATGACTCCACCATCCGAGACTCGGCCATTGGTTCCCGTATTTACCATTTAAATTGATAATTTGCGTCTGCAATAGCCATAAGCACGATACTGAAAGATCCATTATAGTTAGAACAATAAGAGCCGGAGTTATTGGATTTTGAATTGACACATGTTTGCCATTGACGCTTCCAATGCAATTTTGAAAATCTCATTGGTTTTCAAATTCCTTTAAAATCTGTTTCCATCCTTCTTCAAATTTTGGAACCTAAAAAGAAGAAAGAAAAATATATAAATTATCCTCGTAGTTACGTAAAAAAGGAATAAATGTAAGAATTAACGTAATTAAGTATTGTTAAGCATAATATTCAAACTTGTTATTAATTTATTCATTTCTTAATTATTGCAGCAACCGTTCCTGAATGAAGACTCGCAAGGTAAAGCGTCTCCTTCTAGAACAGCTGAAGAAACTGATCCCAAATCACCCCTCCCTCAAAAGAGAAATAAAATGTCAGCCAGATTCCACTGAACGACTAGTGGGGTTAGCTACAGCGTACTTCAAGCAACCCCAGACAAAAGAAAATATTCTAGCTCAAGGCTGGGCTATGAAAATGAAGAAGCTACGCCAAGACCAAAAATGGTTTTTTGAAAAAATTATTACCGATTCACTTTTTGAAGCGGAGTTTTGCAGCCTGACGAGAGAATGAGTGCGGCTTGAAGCGTACCAACGTTGGTTGCCCTCGTCATTGTCATCGACTCTGCCTCATTCAAATTATTCAGGTTATAATTGGCAATACCATCCCAAGCCTCCCACCAGCGTCCTTATGACTTCCCCTTCTCGTCTAGCTGAGTGTCATTCCACCTAAGCTTCACAGCCCACACAAAGTAAAAACACAAAAATACTGCTGAGTTCGCTTCGAAATTTACCTCTATGTGAGTCGAATAAAAAAAATTGAAAAAGTTTTGCAACGTTATTTCAGTTTTTGGTTCTTTTTATTTGAATTTTTAGTTACTTTTTTATTCAATTTGATACTTCAAGTGACTTAATTTCATTTTCGTCATGTTTTCGTGAAGGCTTTGTTCATTTGAATTTGTAATTACTCTTTTCAATTTTTAATTACTGTTTGAATTTTTTTAATTTAAATTTATCACCTCAAGTCTTATAATTTACTTTTTGCAGACCCGCTGAACCCTACCCCCCCCCCCCAGCGCACAAATATATAGCCCAGATTTATTTCTAAAGTAACGAAGAAACTAACGAAGAAACCGGTTTGTTCTCAAATTTTACACATCGCAAACTTGAGTGAGTGGCGTATAATACACAAGTACCGGAATTTTTCATGGAGACAGAGCCAGATTTCTGGGTATTATTTAAAAAAGATCAAAAATTACATTACAAAAAACAAGTTTATTCAAATGAAAGTAAGGAGCAACATCAATCTTTAGAACGAACAGAAATTATTACGTATATGAAAGGGACTGCCTCCTCTTCAAGACCTCGCTCTTTACACTATAGTTTTTTATATAGAAGTTAAAGCAAAACCTATTAATCTAATTAAACGACCATTGTGTTTCAAGAATAGCTCTTAAAGCATTAGGGAAAAAAGTCAAAACTTTTGCGTAAAGAGCAAGGTTTTGTGAAAGGGGCAACTCCTTTCGTATACGTACTAATTTTTGTTCGTTTTAGGTTTTGATGCTGCTCCTTACTTTCAGTTGGAAAACTAGTTTTTTTTTAATTCAATTTCTGATAGTTTCCAAATAAAACTGGAAAATCCGGCTCTTTTTCCATGAACAATTTCCCTCCGGCGCTTATGTATTATACGTCACTCACTCAAGTTTACGATGTATCAAACAGTTCGTGGTAACGAACTGTAAGTAAGGAGCGACCCGGCTCAATGGTAACCGAAACTCTAGAAAACGGGTTTTTGATACCAATAGATATATCAAAAGAATCAGATTTCAATGCTGATTTCAAATATATAACTTTCATCAAGTTTAGTGCTACCCAGCAAAAGTTACGCGCCTGAGAAAATTTGGCTGATTTTCAAAAAAAGGGGGAAAGACCCCCTAAAAGTTACATAACCTTAATGAAAAACACACCATCATATTCAGAGTATCAGAGAGCCCTACTGTATAGTTTTTAAGCTCCTATCTGCAGAAATGCGGAATTTTATTTTCTAATAGAAGAAAGATCACGGATGCGTGTTTATTTGGTTTTTTTTTGTTTTTTTCCCCAGGGCTGATCGTATCGACCCAGTGGCCCTAAAATATCGTGGGAGGGCTCATTGGAACGGAAATTAAAAGTTCTAGTGCCCTTTTTAAGTGACCAAAAAAATGGAGGGCAACTAGGCCCCCTTCCACGCTTATTTTTTTCCCAAAGTCACCCGATCAAAATTTTGAGATAGCCATTTCGTTCAGCATGGTCGAAAATATGATAAATATGTCTTTTAGGATGACTTAATCCCCGAAGTTCCCAGAGGGAGGGCTAAAAGTTATGAACTTTACCCAATGTTAAAATATAGTTTTGTTTATTGGGATGTATACTTAAGTTTACGGTTTGTTTTTTTGCGTGGTTGGGTTGGGAAGGTTGGCTTGGGAGCTATGTTGGAGGATTATTCCAAAATGGAAGCTGTCATAGGGGAAAGGAAATCGCCCTTAATGGGATGCCAGACTCGGCAGCATTATTTATTGGTTGTTGGGAATTCTACACCCCTTTTCAGGACGGATTTTTTCTGGAGGGGGGGGGGGGGGTCTATGAGGGTGTTACTATGGATAAAAAGAACTTGGATGATTTTTCTTTGGGGTAAGGGAAATTTCTCTTAAGTGGGCGCCGGATTTACAATCATTATATAAGAAACGATCAGAAATTAAATAAAAAAAAACAAGTTTTTTCAACTGAAATGTAAGAAGGAATATTAGAACTTAAAACGAACAGAAATTATAACGTATGTGAGGGGGTTCTCCCCCAAGTCAATACCTTGCTCTTAATGCTACAGTTTTTTTTTTAGTGCTTTCAAAAGAGCTAACTATTCTAATTAACCGGCCTTTGTGATTCAGGGGTTCGTTAATCAAAAATTTTTTTAACTTTAAAAGTAAAGAGCGAGTTATTGACTAAGGGGAGAACCCCCTCATATTCGTAATAACATATACGTAATAAAAAAACAATAAAAAAACAAGCGATACGGCTCAATAGTAATCGAAACTTATAAAAACGGAATTTTGATGTCAATAAATGTATCAAAAGAATGTGTTTATAATGCTGATCCTAAATATATAAATTTGATTAAGTTTAGCATTACTCATCAAAGGCTACGAGCCTGAGAAAATTTACTCGATTTTTTAAAGAGGGGGAAACATCCCCTACAAGTGAAAGAATTTTAATGAAAATCACACCGTCAGATTCAGCGTATCAGAAAACCCTATTACATAGGTTTCAAGCTCATATCTGCAAAAATCTGCAACTTTGTATTTTTTGCCAGAAGAAAGATATACGAATATAGAAGTTAGTTATGTAAATTAATTTGTAAAGACATCCATTTAGCAAAAGAAAAGTAAAATTTTTATGCAAATAAAAGCCGCATTAACTAAAAAATGATCAGAAATTAAATAATAAAACAAGTTTTTTTAACTGAAAATAAGGAGCGACATTAAAACTTAAAACGAACATAAATTATTCCGTATTTGAAAGAGGCTCTCCCCTCCTCAACGCCTCGCTCTTTACGCTAAAGTTTGACTCTTTCTCACAACTTTATTTTTTAAAACAATAAAAAACTTTAGCGTAAAGTGCGAGGCGTTGAGGAGGGGACAGCCCCTTTCATATACGGAATAATTTCTGTTCGTTTTAAGTTTTAATGTCGCTCCTTACTTTCAGTTTAAAAAACTTGTTTTTTTTATTTAATAAAACTCAAGAACGAGCCGGTTTCTTCGTTCCTTTAGAAACAAATTTGGGCTATATATTTGTACATTAGGGGGAGGGGGTAAGTATAGTGGGTCTTAGTGCAAAATGTCTTAGGTATAATTATTTTGCATATTATGAACTAAGAATTGTTTTCTGACTTCAAACTGTCCAAATATGTTATGTGCAAATATATAGCCCAAATTATATATTTCCTATCTATTCTGTCACTTGTCTTTGTCTTGTCTCACGCTAAGCTGATAGGAACTAACGAAGAAACCGGTTTGTTCTCGAGTTTTACAAAGCGTAAACTTGAGTGAGTGATGTATAATACACAAGTACCGAAATTCCTCCCCCCTACGAAATATAAAAAATCTCAAATAAATTATCAAATTTAGAAAACCTTATTTTCCACGGGGGGGGGGGGGGGGCGGGGGATTTTCTATGACGATTATTTACGGGGGGGGGGGGTATTTTAAAAGGGAAGGTAAACATCTGGTGAGTTTTCCACGGGGGGGTATGCATGGGGGGTATTTTCCGAGGGAAGGGGTAAGCACATGGGGTATTTTACAGGGGGAGGGGGTAAATGCCGGGAGTAATTTTCGGGGAGGGGGAGTGTAAACTCCAAGGGAGAGGGGGGGGGGGGGTAAATGCCGGCCAGTGTTCTGAATAATGGACAAGTACCATTCTTTTATCCATTTGTGTTAAAAATAAAAAGAAAATTGATACATACCTGAAACTTATCTTTCAACGCCTCAATAATTGCGGAGCAAGTTTCCATTATACTGAGCTCCAGAGTCCGGGGAGCATTACCGCAGATAAATTTCAGGTCTTCCAAATCTGTGCGTGAAGCTAGGAACCTAAGTGTGATGGAAAGTCTCTGAGTTGTAGGAATTGCTTCTCGTATATTTGTATCCTTCTGCCCTCTATTGTGCCGTACTAACTTGAGTATAAAACTAAGACTATCTTGGTCCATTCTGATAAAGTTTCTGTAGTCCTCTTGTTCTGTATTGGGCAAAACGTTCAGTAAATGGTCATGAGTGAAGTGATTTTTCATCTTGTACCACTCCTTGGACAAACGATGTTTCCTATTTTCTTTTTGTTGTCACTTGAGCGTAACCAAAGTACATGCAAGAAAAGCTAAACCAGAATTAGACTGCATTTCCTACTCGGTAGACAGTTCACTACCCGACTTTGAACTGAAACTGAAAATCTTGCCGTGCGTTAAATTTAAACTTGAAATTAGGTTTGGTCAAGATTGATGGGTTGATTGAAAGGTCAATTGAAGGTTGATTGACGGAAACTTTTGATTCAAATGATTGACCGTCTCGGGTCTTCTTAAAAATGGCATTACTGCTAAATGGTTCTTGTCAGAGGGTGGATGCTTCTGACAAAGGGATCATTAAGATACATAAAAAGGTATAAGGGTAGATTTTAAAAGCTAATTAAATATTGTACCAGCTAATTGGACAAACGGGGCTTTGCACTTCCTATACTGAAGTAAAATGACGGTTTTTGGTCAAAATAGAATTCAGCTTTGGCAGATTTTCATGTATAATAGTTAGCGTAAACATTTAATGAAAAAAGTGTGTTATAGACCCCGGCGCCGCGCCGATGAGGGAAGACCGGTGGCGGCGGGGCCAAAAACAGCTCGCCGCACCGCGCCACCGGTAAGATGTGGGCGGCGCGCTGCCGGCGTGATCAATGGTGACCGTAAACATTAATGTTATCATCAGTCTTTCTCAAATCACAGCTTAATTTACAACAGATTCAAGCCTATTCATGAGTTAAAAAATTCACAAGTCGCTGGCTGGAAACTGGTCTTCTTTGTTATTCATTAAGAAAATTTTTGTCAGCTTTTCAACTTTTTGGCATCCCTGCCTTCAATAAAAAAAATCAAGGTACTATAAATTAAATATAATAGCTCCATATGCCCCCCCCCCCCCCTCTGGATACTATCTCGATAGGATACCGTTTTTGCTTTAAATAAAAAAAAATTAACTTATTTGGCACCCCTGCTTTAAAAAAAATCGAGGTATTATCACTTAAATATGATAGCTCACTCCCCCCCCCCCCCTGGATACCACCTTGATAGGATGCCGTTTCTGCTTTAAATTTAAAAAAAATTAACTTTTTGGGATCCCTGCTTTCAATAAAAAAAATTTCGAGATATTATCATTTAAATATAATATCCCCCTACCCCCCCCCCTCTCTGGATACCACCTTGATAGGATACTGTCTCAGCTTTCATTTGAAAAATAAGTTACTTATTAATTAACTAGGTCACTATTTGGTTCAAACAAACACGCAAAATAATGTTAAACAGCTTAGTGTTCCTAGAAAAAAATTAATGGTATGAGTAAAGGGCTACAAAGACAACAACAAAAATGTCGAAATTATTCAGATATACCTCAAATTATTGGAAAACTGAGTCATAGATCCGCCGTGGCATTCAATAAGATCCAAAGAATCTAATTAAAAGGGAGCATACACAAAAGCCAAATTAGGCAAGTAGCCTATGAGAAATCGCAAAAAACCCAAGACAATGAACAAGTCTTAATAGGGGGCCCTGGGTCTATCAAAATATTTCACTGGTTTCCCAGAGAATTTGGTATCATTTTCTTCTGTCTCGACTTTAAATGAAAAAAATAATTATCTTTTGGCATCCCTGCTTTCAATAAACAAAAATGAGGTATTATCATTAAAAAATGATAGCCCCCTATCCCCCCCCCTATAGGTTATAATTTACAATTTATTTATGAATCATATTTTTGGGATAACTTCCAGTTCAATCTCTAATTCCCCAACCTTGTACAAAGCTTAGTCTATAGCTAAATTTTGTCTCAATAGAAGGTTTTTTTGGGGGGGGGGTAAAAAAGTTTCAGAAAGAAGATTGTATTTTCTATGAGGCGTTCAACAATTGAGTATTAAACATTAAGAAAATATTATCTAAAAACAGCAAAAAAAAAAGTCTGCAAACTTACATTTCAGCTATAGAAACAATCTGTCGGCTGTCAATTTCAAAATCCAACTGAAGGCTGAAGCTGTATAGTAGTGAATTCGTTCTATAATACTATTCAACTTGAAAATAAAATTCTTGAATACGAACGATGTTAGAAATAGCGATTGGGAAACTAAATTCGAAATGATTTAAACTCATTTCATAAAGACAATACTTTTTTTTGTCAACATATTAAGAACTGTCTATATTGCAATATTTGCAATTGCATATTGCATCTGTCTGATTTTTATGCAAAGTAACAAAAGAGACAAAAATTAACGAACAAGAGAGTAGTGAAGAATTATAGGATGCAAAGTAATATTTGGCAGGGAAAGTCACTGGTAATAAATCGCTAGGGGTGGCACCGTGATTGCGTGATTTTCGGGGATTCGGGGAACCAAATTTTATTTCGAGGTGACGAATAGATTTTTGGGAAATACCCAAAATTCGGGGATAGTGCAAGCCCTCCTTGATTTTTAATCAGGGAAATTGAAATACTAAACCACACGAGAAGGAAAAGCTCCGACTTTGCGGTTGACCCAATAAAGAATTGCCGCAAAATTAATTTAAAGTCGACCGAACGCCACCGTCTCTGTCAGCGGTGGCGCGCTTGCGGCACGCCGGCGGCGTTACGACCCTTCGGTGGCGTTTGACCGGGCCTCTCGTCGGCGGCGTTCGGTCGATCCGCCGGCACGGCGCCGGGGTCTAGTGCGTAATATATGTATTAAAATGACTGGGATGGGGAATGTTATTTTAATGGCAAATACAGATAGTTAAACTGGCATCTTTTTGAATATAATCAAGGTTATCATGCTGACAATTTAAGTTCGAGAGCAAATATAGATTTGACGGAAGGTTTCTGACAATAATAAAGAAAAGGGAGACGTAAGCAACCCTGTTGAGGTGGGATGGGGAGCAATGGGGGTGATTTGTTCGAGTCAAATTCAAGGGGCCACAATATTTGTTGGAATTGGGATTTTCAAGGGTTGATTATTTGGAAAACTAAGACATTTTAATCTATATTTCAGGAGAACCCAACGCTTACTCAGGGAACCACCTGCAATGAAATTGAAGTCTTGTATCTATTCAAGATGCGCCATCTATTTGAGATGCGCCGTCTATCGAGATGTGCCATCTACCTATTTAACCAGGAACACTTAAAAATATCAAAAATCCGTAGTGATTTTAAATATACCAGAAATAAGTTGTGGGGGACAAAAAGAATATTCCTAGATTTTTGAATATTTTCAATAGACTGTGCAGGAGTTTAAAGCTGCTTTTCTGGAGCCAGTTTCCTTGGTTAAAGCAGAAATCTTACAATGTTTACGTTTTAGCGTCGTCTATTGCAAGAAAAATTATTTCTGATGAAAAGCGCTGTTTTTAACTGACTAAGCGATTAAACAATCAAAAGAAGTTCTTATCTGAAGTTGTCTGGGATAAAAGTTACTCTTAGAAACAGTAAAGTTTGCAGTGACGCAGTGTTATATTGAAAGGATACTGCAGGCGGGTTTTTTGGAGAATTGGCATTTTGACGAAAGTGAGCCCCGAGTAATAACTAGATTTATTACATAAAAGAGGCCCTTGCGTGTAAGTCTCACTCAATGCCTTTTTAGTTCGATTTAGGCAGAGCGGTATTAACTGGTAGCAATATGTCAGTTACGAAAGACCATTTCGACCGCCGTATGCACGAGCTTCAAATTTGATTTAAAAGCTTCAAAATAAAAATAAAATACTGAGAGCAGAGAATAAACTGCTAAGGACTTAGCTGGTTCATGTCAAGATTACTGGCCTGCAATCAGAGATTTACACTTGAAGAAACAATATTCTCATTCACTGTGTTGAAGCTCCGCAAGGAGCAGAAAATCTTCAAGAAACTGTAGTGACATTTTTTCAATCTAAGCTTGGAATTGGAGATGCTGATCAGCTGAGTATGGGCATACTGTGCTGTATTTCTAAAAAGACGGCTCCCTCCCAATCTGGAACTGGGCTGAGCCTTCGAAGAATTCAAATAAGCAGAGAGTTATCAAGCCTATTTTTATTAGCATTTCAGACAGTGAATTGTCAGCTATTATGAAAGAATGTGGAAAGCTAAAAAAAAACAGGTTTCAGCGTGTCTACAGACTTGCCAGCTGAGCTCGGCAAACGAAAAAAAGAATTACTAGCACTGGGGTACAAGCTGAAAAGTTCTAAACCGGCAGCAGAAAAGGTTGCAGAAACTCATGTTGTCCAGCGAGGAATAAGACTATGGTTAAAGGTCAAAAATTCATGAAATTCACAGTGGACTAAATTTCAAGACGACTGCTTTGACCCGATAAAGTTGGCAGTACCCACCGAACCTGAGGATACCGACTTTGATGCTTGAAACGCTATTAGTGTGATTTGTTTTTCTAGCAGTTGTTTGTTGTTGTTGATAATACCGCCTGCTGTAGTCGAAGAGATGAAGGAAAAAAATGATAAAAATAGTTGAGAGTTCTTTTTTTTATTATTATTTGTTATTGGGGCTACAGCAGCGGAAACGGGCAAGATTGTCATTGGTGAATTAGCTTTTTTTTGCCGCTTGCCGAAATGAGGGATTTTTTTCCAGAAATGTTTCATTTTCCATTTTTCTGTGTTTCTTGTGATAGTCCATGTTTGTTTACATTAGTGTTTTGTTGCAGTTTCGATGAAGTTCATTCAGTTATGTGCATTTCTCACGACTCTTCGCTTTGCTCCAAGATCTGACCACATTACCCAGAGAAGTTTGGGTAAGTTTGGAGTTCCGTTTCTTTGTCACAGAGACTCATTACCTTGCCAGTAGCTAAAAAAAAGTTAAAATAGTTAGAAAGTCGTTTTTAAATTTTGAAGAAATTTTTGATAGAGTAATTAGTAATGAAAATAATTGTTATTCTTTAGTGAACATGAATTTCCTCGAAGTAAATATATTCAGTTAATGAGTATGCCCCAGGGATACTCCGAAACTTAGCTCAGTATAGTTAAGCTCAACTGCCAAGGATTATGTTTGTTACTGACAGACCTAATGATCCTGTGCCGACAAATACGATCAGACGTTCTCAGACTGTGTGAAACATTCCTGTCGAGGCAGACTGACATCCTGGTAGATATCTCCGGGTATACATCTAATTTCGTACGTAGAAAGGAGTCAGCACGAGGTGGATTGGCAATCTACACAAAGAGCGAATACGCAGTCTCTGCTAATGGCCAACTGACTCGAAATACAGAAGATATTTTTGAGTCACTTTTTCTTTATATGTCACTTGCTTCAAAACCGAAGTTATTTGTTGGAGAAATTTACCGATTACCGTCAGGTTCTGTTTCTTCGTTTATGGAATATTTATTGGAAACACTCTAAATGCTTGAAAAACAGAATCATGATGTGGTCAAAATGGGTGATTTCAACATCAACCTAGCCTATCCCCAAACTAATTCCACTAAAGAACTTCTCATTCTTATGTCTGGATATAATCTTTACCTGTCGACAGCTATCCCAACGAGAGTAACTGAGGGTATTCGTTCACTAATTGACAATATTTTCTCTACTCTACCTCCACTCTCGGCTTCAGTAATCATCAGTGACATGCCGGACCACTTTCCCTTATGTACAGTTTTCGAAACATCAAAGGCAACAAGGTCATTTTCAAAAACTAGGGATGATATTCCGGTTGTAGATCTGATTGAAGAAAACTTACGGATGCTTAAAGAGGAATTGGAAAAAAAGACCTGGGATAGCGTTATGGAGAAGCAAGATCTGAATGAAGGATTTGAAATTATTTACAGTAAATTTATAACACTATATGCGGCATGTTGCTTTAAAGTAAAAATTAAGAAACGTGGAAGAAAAACATACCAATTTGCCCGTGGGTTACAGAAAGTTCACTCAGGTGTATTAATAAAAAGAATAATCTTTGGGTGGAATATCGTAATCTACCAAGTGTAGCTAGCCTGAAGACCTATGAAATTTATAAGAAATGCCTCCGGTCAGTTGTTAGTACGTCCCACATTTGAGCTTCCGCAAGTACATAGGATCTGATAGACCCCACTTTGTTGCCCCAATGAAGTTAGATCCTCCCAGAATTTAGGAAACAACCGAAAGTATTATTACTCTTTAACGCTACCTTTAGATCATTACTCTGTAAAATTCTTTTAAGTTTTTCACTTAGCCCGGGTACATATGGTAAGGAACAAAAAAAATCCTTTTCTCGAGGTGTTTCAAAGACTTCCTTACAAATCTCAAGAAAACTTTTTCTTCTCTTTCAAAAATTCTGGTTAATTAACCACTCTAGATACATGTTGCTTATTAGTATTTTTCTTAGAAAAGACAACTCCTCCTCAAAAAAAATTAGAGAGAAAATACTAAGGATCCGGTCAGTTAAAGAAATAATCCCGCTAATTTGTACTTGGCGAGCGTGACCGGAACTATAAGACAAAAATCTAAAATCTTGACTATTTTCATTTTTTAGAAGAAGAACATCAAGAGAAAGAGGTTTCCCATCGTTTTCTAATTCAACAGTAAACTTTAAATCCCCCCCAAACAATTTAGATGTTCCAAAAATTATTTTAATTCCTCCTCCCCATAATCTAATACTGAAACTATGTCATCCATATACCGGCCCCAAAAAATATGTTTTAAATATATGAATCTAACGCAATTGTTTCAATATTCTCCACAAAAATATTAGCTAATAAAGAAGATAAGGGGGCCCCCATAGGTAAAACAATTACATGTTCGAAAAACTCCCTCTGAATTGAAAAAAATAAGAGAACTTATTGCACAAACTCACTAAATATATAATTACAGAAACTCCCAAATCTGTTTTGCCACTAATAAAGTCCAAATTTCTTAACAGCTTCCTTTCTAGAAGAATTTTAGCTGCTTCTACATCAATATTTGTGTACATTGACGACCAATTATGCCCAATTGTGTCAAGTACAAGGTCACCAACAAGTGTTTTGAGAAAGTGGTTAGTGTCAATCTGTAAACCACTTTGGTCTAAACAAATTTCGTACATTAAGAATTCTTCGAATTTGGTTGAATAACTGAAAAAGTAGAAATTTCTTCAAATTCTTTGCTTTCAAGCTTCGACATTGTATAAACTTACACAAATATTGTTGTAGAAGCAGCCGAAACTCTTTTAGAAAGAAATCTGTTAAGAAATTTGGACTTGATTAGTGGCAAAACAGATTTGGAAGTTTCTGTAATTATGTATTTAGTAACGTTGTGCAATAAGTTCTCTTATTTTTTTCAATTTAGAAGGGAGTCCTTCGAACATTTAAATGGTTTACCTATGGAGGACCCCTTATCTCCTTTATTATATGGAATTGGAATTGAAACAGGTTCTTTCTATGGAATTGAAACAGGTTCTTTCTAATAGCCAGAGATGTAATAACAGGAATTTTCAGATACATTATAAAAATACACATAGATACCAATACAGACAAAGGGGCAAAAAGGACACACAGCAAAGCAACAAAGACACATAGGCACAAGGACAGACGGACAAAAAGACACACAGACACATGAAGGGATTGTATAAAAGGCACACAGACAGACGTACAAAAAGACACACAAACACACAGAGACAAAGATACAAAGACACACAGTTACACAGAAACAAAGGCGTACAGACACACAAACAGACAAACCAACAGACACACAGACAAAAATACAGACGGACAGACACATAGACTGACGGAAAAAAGGCCCTAAAATACAGCTAGATAGGCATAAAACGAAAAACAGAAAGACAAGACACATAGACAAACGGAAAGACGGATAAAATGACACACAGACAAACATAAAAAAGACACACAGACAGACAGAAAAAATACACATAAACACAGACTCACAGGTACACAGACACAGAGATGCACAAACACAGACACCCAAACAGACACATTCACAAAGACACACCAACAGACTCACACATATAAGAAAGCTCAGAAAGACATACATACGCATTGACAGACAGACAAAAAGACACACAGAAAGACTCATAAAAAGACACAGAGATCGACAGAAAAAAGACACATAGATACACATACAGACGAATAAAAAAGCACACAGGTACAAAGAAACACCAACAGACACAAAGATGAAAAAGGTCCACAGACATACAGACAAAACATAGACACACAGATAGATGGACAAAAAGACACATAGAAACAAAGACAGAAAAAAGACACATAGACTCACGGACAGAAGGAGAAAAGACACATAGACACAGACAGAAAAATACACATAGAAACACAGACAGACATACAAATAGGCACATAGAAACACAAACAGACATAAAACAAGGACAAACAGACACTCACACATACAGAAAAAAGACACATAGACGCACAGACAGAAAGAAAAAAGACACAGAGACACAAAAATAGACGGACAACAAAGACTGAAAGACACACAGACACAAATACACAAAAAGATACATAGAGAGACGAACAAAAAGACACACAGGCACACAAACAGACACAAAAACACACAGACAGAGGGATAGAAACACAAACACAGACACACCGGCAGACCCAAAAAATACATTCAGAATCACAGACAGACACACAAAAAGACACATAGACACAAAGATAGAAATAATAAACATAAACGCATGGATAGACAGACAAAAAAACACAAAGACAAACATAAATAAAAAGACACATAGACACAAAGACAAACATACAAAAAGACACATAGTCATACAGATGGACATATAAAAAGACACATAGGCACATAGACAGACAGAAAAAAGACACATAGACTCAAAGACAGACATAAAAAGACACCGAGACACATAGACAAAGGAAAAAAGACAGAAAGACAGACGCACAAAAATATAAACAAACACAAAGACAGACGGACAAAAAAGACCAATAGACACAAAAAAGACACATAGACTCAGAGACAGACACACAAAAACACACATAGATACAAAGATAGAAAAAAACACAAAGGCGCATGGACAGACAGACAAATAGATACAAACACACACATAAAGAAAAAAGACACATAGACACACAAACATACAAAAAGACACACAGATAGATATATAAAAAGCCTCATATTAACTATTTTAAAAACTTTCATCATATGGATTTGGAAAAAAAGGGCGAATGGAGGGGGGCCTTGTTGCCCCTCTCTTCTATTTTGGCTCTTGAAAAGGACACTTGAGCCCCTTCCAAAGTGTATACGACCATCCATTCCATAAGATGTGCCTCTAGGTAAAAAAGAATATTGGAACCTTCTGGCCTTAGGGTTTTTAGGGGGAGGCTACTTGCAATCAAATCACTTTAGACTCTTAAAAATGGAACTAGTACTTTCAATTTCTAATTATTTGAGCCCCCTCCAAAGTTTATACGACCTTTTCCTCCACAAAAACCTTAGATACCCCTGGAAAATAAGTCTCGACCCTTCCCCTGAGCTCTAGTAGGGTTATGTTGACCCCAAGTTTTGTCATCTGATCGTTGAATTATTTCAAACAAAATGGCTATCTAAAATTTTTTGGGATGGATTTAGGGAGGAAAGGGCCTTTGGGGAAGGCTAGTTGCCCTCTGATCACTTTTGACTATTAAAAATGGCAACAGAAATTCCGCTTTAAGATTAAATGAGATCGCTTCGAAGCTTATACGATCATCCCTTCTATAAGAACCTTATATGCTCCCGGGATAGAATTTACAACACTTGTTACTGGGTTCTAGGGGGCTATGTTATCCCTGGAGGTTTTGTTATATGATCTTATATCTATTTTGAACATAATGCCTACTTAAAAAAATTGATTGAACCCATTTGGGAAAAAGATGGTTGGACGGGGGGCTAGAGTAGCTACCTATTAACAATTCTAATGACAGCAGGAGGTTAACCTGGAGCCACAAGAAGCCACCAGCCCATTAAAATTTTTCAAGTTGCTTTCCCAAGATTTTTTTCTTAGGGCATTCTCCAAGATGCAGGTACTATTGTTTACATTTTACACTTCATGCACAGGTGATTGTTACGTATTAATTTAGAAGATGTTATTGTTAACTTATGCACATTTAAATGTAGATGGCGCAGGTTTTTTTGCAGAGGATGTTATAGATTTCTTGCAATTTAAATGAGGATGAAATAGGTGTCAACAAACACTAGCACGCCCTCCCTAAGGGCATTCCAAGACTTTATTCTAATGTTTAAATATGCAAATTCAAATGACCTTTTCCATTCAAACCGACTTTTACGTAAGACTTGTTTTGTCCCCATAAGCCTTTGTAACCCGAGCACAAAGGGTTTTACCTTACTTGGCCTTCCAAGACTTATTTTGATCCCAAAAAGTCTCATGGATACAAAAATCAGATATTATTCCTGTTACCTGGCTTACACTAGAGTTTGTTGATTGCAAGAGTTACGCAAGAGTTTGTTGAAAACAATTTTTGTCTTGAACAATCCTTTGAAATAACTAATAAAAATAAACTAAAAATTTGACATATAATGATATTAATTACTAAAAGCTAAATAGTTTAAAATCTCATTTCACTGCAATTTCTATTTTTATTTTCAATATTGTAACAAGTACAAAAGGGAATATTTGTAATGTAATAAATTTATAGTAAAGCACAAATGACGCAGTAAACTTTAGACTTTCACAGTTAGTGAAGGTGGCAATAGCCAAACTGTTGTTTGTAGTAAACTTTGTTCGTTTTAAGCTTGATTTGCATGTTCAATTTAAGTTTTAATCGTTTGAAGTTTTATTTATTCATTTATATTAGTAACTGTTGTATGTTTGCTTTCTATTCTTGCTTATCTTGTTTCTGTTCGTTTTGAGATTAATGGTAGCGAAAAGTCCTATACTCTCGATTAAAGATTTTCACACACATCAATCTAGAGCTCTCTTCATGACTATCTTTCACACACGCGAAATGACAAATTTTTAGTGCATTACAATGGGATTTTTGGAAATTTATTTCCCTGACGAGGACGGAGTTTCCGTTTCCAAGTGCTTTGTCATTTCTGAAGAAATTTTTTGCTACTATTATATATTTATATTGTGGTTCCAACTGTTAGAGACAAAATGTGTCATCAGATCAGTGAGATGGTAATAGGTTTTTTGTGTGGTGTTTTGATCAGTTCCCTATCAACTTGAATACTATTACTTTCATTCAAATAGTTTAACTGTCTTTTACTTAGCTTACGATGGGAGACGATGTGATAATTCTGGTATTGTCATTAAAGTTCTTTCCAACAGACGTAATTGTTCCTTTTACATGAGATTATTTTGCTGCAGGAATTTCTCACCCACTATATTTCAAAGAATGATGGACTTGACTCTCTACAGTCTACAGTCACCACGGCAAAGTTCTGTTCGAAAAATAATAATTTTCTGATAGTTGGGTATGCTATCATCATTGATGAAATTTGTAAGACTCTACTCAAAAGTGTGCAGTGGAAGTGGTGATAGTCACTGCTGCAGTGGCAATCAGTTTATATAGTTTCACAATGTTTCTTATATTCGAGATGATTGATAACAAGAGTAGAGTGCTATGTTCCATTTCCATAGCTTTATGTTCCTTCCAACGCTATTTGTCTAGATTAAGTTCCGTACCATGCTATTTGCCTACAGCTCTAAGACTTTTCAAAGACAGTGAGTAGCCCCTCGCATCTGGGTAATACTTCTATGGAGGCTCTACACCTTTTCAAAGAGAGTGAGTAGCCCCATATTTTCTTGGCAATTGCCTTTACTTGAGACTAGTTTGTTAGGAATACGTCGCTGCTAATTAAAGAATTGGATACTACACTCAAAATTGATTGATTGGCATATGGATTCATATCATTTTGCGTAAAAGCTAACTCTATTTGCAAAAAGGGTAATGCATTCGCAAACTGGACTGTATGAACGATATTATTTTTGGTTGAATAATAGGGATGTGAATGATCCTAATTAGTGATCAGATCGTATGAAGGTGGAGAAAAAGGGTTTAACTGATTAGCAGTTAAGGTAACCCCGAAGGGCTTGTTAACTCAGGCAATTTATTATAAATTTGGAACAACATCAACCTATGAAAATGGTTAACGATGATTGAATGACCTTGTGACTTGACCTAGCTTTACTTCTTCGATGTGTTCTGTATAACACACAAGTGAAGTTTGAACAGCGTTGTAAATTTAAAATAGGGTCTAACGTTATAGCATACTAAAAAATTGATAATAAGAATGATGTATATGGCAAGAAAATAATTTAAATAAAGAAATTCAGAACAATCTATAGAAATCCTTACAAATCAAGTAGTGAGGCGTATATGAGTATGAACCGTCAAGGATCATAAGCACCAATTACCCTAGCCATCAGGGACCTCCACCCCCAAAGGTCCCATATCCCCAAACATCACAGGTTTCCCCTCCCCCCAACGTTTTGGGCCCTCCTCATCCCAACTTTTTGCCCCCCCCATATTTTTCATACTTTTTTTGAATTTTGTAAAACTTTTTTTTAATTATTTTTTTAACAGGATATATTTTTCAACTTTTTTTTACATCTCTTAGAATGACATGTAACATACTTAAAACATAAAAAAAATCACATTTAATAAATCTAAGTGTCAGAGTGATTAAAGTCTATATAAACATCCTTTTCTCGGATAAATGGGATAAAATTGACAAAATCTAAGTGTCAGAAAGAATAAATGCTTTATCAACATCCTTTGTCGGGTATGACGGATAAAATTGACAAAATCTAGGTATCAGAGTGATTAGATTCTATGTCGACATCCTTTTCTCGGATAAATGGGATATAATTGACAAAATCTAAGTGTCAGAGTGAATAAATGCTTTATCAACATCCTTTATCGGGTATGCCAATAAAATTGACAAAATATAAGTATCAGAGTAATTAAATTCTATATCAACATCCTTTGTCAGGTATGCCGGATAAAATTGATAAAATCTAAGTATCAGAGTGATTAAATTCTATATCAACATCCTTTTTTCGGATACATGGGATAAAATTGACAAAATCTAAGTGTCAGAGTGAATAAATGCTTTATTAACATCCTTTGTCGGATATGCCGGATAAAATTGACAAAATATAAGTGTCAGAGTGATTAAATTCTATATCAACATTCTTTTCTCAGATACAGGGGATGAAATTGACAAAATCTAAGTGTCAGAGTGCATAAATGCTTTATCAACATCATTTGTCGGATATGCTAGATAAAATAAACAAAATCTAAGTATCAGAGTGATTAAATTCTATATTTGCATACTATTCTCGGATACATGGGGTAAAATTGACAAAATCTAAATGTCAGAGTGAATAAATGCTTTATTAACATACTTTGTCGGTTACGCTGGATAAAATTGACAAAATCAAAGTATCAGAGTGATTAAATTCTATATCGACATCCTTTTTTCGGATACATGGAGTCAAACTGATAAAATCTAAGTGTCAGAGTGATTAAATTCTATATCAACATCTTTTTTCGGATATGACGGATAAAATTGACAAAATCTAAGTATCAGCGTGATTAAATTCTATATCAACATCCTTTTCTCGGATACATGGGATAAAATTGACAAAATCTAAGTGTCAGAGTGCATAAATGCTTTATCAACATCATTTGTCGGATATGCTAGATAAAATAAACAAAATCTAAGTATCAGAGTGATTAAATTCTATATTTGCATCCCTTTCTCGGATACATGGGGTAAAATTGACAAAATCTAAATGTCAGAGTGAATAAATGCTTTATTAACATACTTTGTCGGTTATGCTGGATAAAATTGACAAAATCAAAGTATCAGAGTGATTAAATTCTATATCGACATCCTTTTCTCGGTTACATGGGGTAAAATTGACAAAATCTAAGTGTCAGAGTGAATGAATGCCTTATCAACATCATTTGTCGGGTATGCCGGATAAAATTGATAAAATCTAAGTATCAGGGTAATTAAATTCTATTTCAACATCCTTTGTCGGGTATGCCGGATAAAATTAATAAAATCTAAGTATCACAGTGATTAAATTCTATATCAACATCCTTTGTAGTGTATGCCGGATAAAATTGACAAAATCTTAATATCAGAGTGATGAAATTCTATATCGACATCCTTTTCTCGGATACATGGGATAAAATTGAAAAAATCTAAGTGTCAGAGTAAATGAGTGCTTTATCAACATCCTTTGTAGGATGTGCCAAATAAAGTTGATAAAATCTATGTGTCAGAATAATTAAATTCTACATCAATATTCACTTTTAGGATAGATGGGAAAAAATTAACAAAATATAAGTGTCAGTGTAAATAAATTCTGTATTAATATCATTTGTCGGATATGCCGGATATAATTGAGAAAACCTAACTGTCAGAGTGATTAAATTCTATATCAATATCCTTTTCTCGGATACATGGGATAGAATTGACAAAATCTAAGTGTCAGAGTGCATAAATGCTTTATCAACATCATTTGTCGGATATGCCAGATAAAATAAACAAAATCTAAGTATCAGAGTGATTAAATTCTATATCTGCATCCTTTTCTCAGATACATGGGGTAAAATTGACAAAATCTAAGTGTCAGAGTGAATAAATGCTTTATTAACATCCTTTGTTGGTTATGCTGGATAAAATTGACAAAATCAAAGTATCAGAGTGATTAAATTCTACATCAACATCCTTTTCTCAGATACATGGAGTAAAATTGATAAAATCTATGTGTCAGAGTGATTAAATTCTATATCAACATCCTTTTTTGGATATGACGGATAAAATTGACAAAATCTAAGCATCAGAGTGATTAATTTCTATATCAACATCCTTTTCTCGGTTACATGGGGTAAAATTGACAAAATCTAAGTGTCAGAGTGAATAAATGCTTTATCAACATCCTTTGTCGGGTATGCCGGATAAAACTGATAAAATATAAGTATCAGGGTAATTAAATTCTATTTCAACATCCTTTGTCGGGTATGCCAGATAAAATTGATAAAATCTAAATATCAGAGTGATTAAATTCTATATCAACATCCTTTGTCAGATATGCCGGATAAAATTGACGAAATCTAAGTATCAGAGTGATTAAATTCTATATAGACATCCTTTTCTCGGTTACATGGGGTAAAATTGACAAAATCTAAGTTTCAGAGTGAATAAATACTTTATCAACATCATTAGTCGGATATGCCAGATAAAATTGACAAAATCTAAGTATCAGAGTGATTAAATTCTACATCGACATCCTTTTCTCGGATACAAGGGATATAATGGACAAAATGTAAGTATCAGAGTGATTAAATTCTATATCGACATCCTTTTCTCGGATACTTGGGATAAAGTTTCTCGGATATGCTGGATAAAATTGACAAAATCTAATTATCAGAATGATTAAATTCTATATCAACATCTTTTTCTCGTATACATGTGATAAAATTGACAAAAGCTATGCGTCAGAGTGAATAAATGCTTTATCAACATCCTTTGTCGGACATGCCAGATAAAATTGACAAAATCTAAGTATCAGAGTGATTACATTCTCTATCAGCATCCTTTTCTCGGATATATGATTTAAAATTGACAAAATCTAAGTGTCAGAGTGAATAAATGCTTTATCAACATCCTTTATCAGACAAGCCAGATAAAATTGACAAAATCTAAGTATCAGAGTGATTAAATTCTATATCAACATCCTTTTCTTGGATACTTGGGATAAAATTTCTTGGATATGCTGGATAAAATTGACAAAATATAAGCGTCAGAGTGAATAAGTGCCTTATCAACATCCTTTGTAGGGTATGCCAAATAAAATTGAAAAAATTTAAGTATCAGAGTGATGAAATTCTATATCAACATCCTTTTCTCGTATACATGGGATAAAATTGACAAAATCTAAGTGTCAGAGTGAATAAATGCTTTATCAACATCCTTTATCAGACAAGCCAGATAAAATTAACAAAATCTAAGTATCAGAGTGATTACATTCTCTATCAGCATCCTTTTCTCGGATATATGATTTAAAATTGACAAAATCTAAGTGTCAGAGTGAATAAATGCTTTATCAACATCCTTTATCAGACAAGCCAGATAAAATTGACAAAATCTAAGTATCAGAGTGATTAAATTCTATATCAACATCCTTTTCTTGGATACTTGGGATAAAATTTCTTGGATATGCTGGATAAAATTGACAAAATATAAGCGTCAGAGTGAATAAGTGCCTTATCAACATCCTTTGTAGGGTATGCCAAATAAAATTGAAAAAATTTAAGTATCAGAGTGATGAAATTCTATATCAACATCCTTTTCTCGGATACATGGGATAAAATTGACAAAATCTAAGTGTCAGAGTGTATAAATGCTTTATCAACATCCTTTGTCAGATATGCTGGATATAATTGACAAAATCTAAGTATCAGTGTGATTAAATTCTATATCGAAATCCTTTTCTCGGATACATGGGATAAAATTGACAAAATCTAAGTGTGAGAGTGAATAAATGCTTTATCAACATCATTTGTCGGATATGCCGGATAAAATAGACAAAATCTAAGTATCAGAGTGATAAATTCTATATCTACATCCTTTTCTCGGATACATGGGGTAAAATTGACAAAATCTAAGTGTCAGAGTGAATAGATTCTTTATTAACATCCTTTGTCGGTTATGCCGGATTAAATTGACAAAATCTATGTATCAGAGTGATTAAATTCTATATCTACATCCTTTTTTCGGATACATGGAATAAAATTGACAAAATCTAAGTGTCAGAGTGATTAAATTCTATATCAACATCCTTTGTCAGATATGACGGATAAAATTGACAAAATCTAAGCATTAGAGTGATTAAATTGTATATCGACATCCTTTTCTCAGTTACATGGGGTAAAATTGATAAAATCTAAGTGTCAGTGTGAATAAATACTTTATCAACATCATTAGTCGGAGATGCCGGATAAAATTGCCAAAATCTAAGTATCAGAGTGATTAAATTCAATATCGACATCCTTTTCTCGGATACTGGGGATAAAATTAACAAAATAGTATCAGACTGATTAAATTCTATATCGAAATCCTTTTCTCGGATACTTGGGATGAAATTTCTTGGATATACTGGATAAAATTGACAAAATCTAATTATCGGAATGATTAAATTCTATATCAACATCGTTTTCTCGTATACATGGGATAAAATTGACAAAATCTAAGTGTCAGAGTGAATAAATGCTTTATCAACATCCTTTGTCGGACATGCCAGATAAAATTGACAAAATCTAAGTATCAGAATGATTAAATTCTATATCATCATCCTTTTCTTGGATACATGGGATAAAATTGACAAATTCTAAGTGTCAGAGTGAATAAACGCTTTATCAACATTCTTTGTCAGATATGCCGGATAAATAGACAAAATCTAAGTACCAGAGTGATTAAATTCTATATCGACATCCTTTTCTCGGATACATGGGATAAAATTGACAAAATCTAAGCGTCAGACTGAATAAAAGCTTAATCAAGTATCAGAGTGAAAGCAAAATCTAAGTATCAGCGTTATTAAATTCTATATCGACATCTTTTTCTCGGATACTTGGGATAAAATTTCTCAGATATACTGGATAAAATTGACAAAATCTAATTATCAGAGTGATTAAATTCTATATCAACATCATTTTTCTCGTATACAGGGGATAAAATTGACAAAATCCAAGTGTCAGAGTGTGCTTTATCTACATCCTTTGTCGGATATGCCAGATAAAATTGACAAAATCTAAGTATCAGAGTGATGAAATTCTATATCAACATTCTTTTCTCGGACACATGGGAAAAAATTCAAAAAATCTAAGTGTCAGAGTGAATAAATGCTCTACCAACATCCTTTGTCGGATATGCCGGATAAAATTCACAAAATCTAAGTAACAGAGTGATCAAATTCTATATCGACATCCTTTTCTCGGATACGTTGGATAGAATTGACATAATCTAAGTATAAGTGTGATTAATTTCTATATCAACATCCTTTTCTCGGATAAATGAGATAAAATTAACAAATGTAAGTGTCAGAGTGAATAAAAGCTTTACAACATCCTTTGTCGGATATACTGGATAAAATTGACAAAATCTAAGTATAAGAGTGATTAAATTCTATATCAACATCCATTTCTCGGATATGCCGGATGAAATTGACATAAACCAAGTGTCAGAGTGAATAAATGCTTTATCAATATACTTTTCTCGGATACACGGGATAAAATTGACAAAATCTAAGTATTAGAGTGATTAAATTCTATATCAACATTCTTTTCTCGGATAAATGGGATAAAATTGACAAAATCTAAGTGTCAGGGTGAATAAATGCTCTATCAGCATCCCTTGTCGGATATACTGGATAAAATTGACAAAATCTAAGTAACAGAGTAATTAAATTCTATATCAACAGCCTTTTCTCGGATAAATGGGAAAAAATTAACAAAATCTAAGTGTCAGGAAGAATAAATGCTTTATCAACATCCTTTGTCGGGTAAGCCAGATAAAATTGACAAAATCTAATTATCGGAGTGATTAAATTCTATATCAACATCCTTTTCTCCGATACATGGGATTAAATTGACAAAATGTAAGTGTCAGAATGAATAAATACTTCATCAAAATTCTTTGTTGGACATGCCAGGTAAAATAGACAAAATCTATGTATCAGAGTGATTAAATTCTATATCAACATCCTTTTCTCAGATACATTGGATAAAATCGAAAAAATCTAAGTGTCAGAGTGAATAAATGCCTTATCAACATCCTTTGTCGGATATGCCGGATACAATTGACACAATCTAAGTATAAGAGTGATTAAATTCAATATCAATATCCTTTTTTCGGATACATGGGATAAAATTGACAAAATCTAAGTGTCAGAGTGAATAAAAGCTTTATCAACATCCTTTGTTGGATATAACGGATAAGATTGACAAAATCTGAATATAAGAGTGATTAAATTCTATATAAACATCCCTTTCTTGAATACATGGGATAAAATTGACCAAATCTAAGTATCAGAGTGAATAAATGCTTTATCAACATCATTTGTCGGATATTCTGGATAAAATTGACAAAATCTAAGTATTAGAGTGATGAAATTCTATATCAACATCCTTTTCTCAGATACATGGGATAAAATTGACAAAATCTAAGTGTCAGAGTGAATAAATACTTTATCAACATCCTTTGTCAGACATGTCAGATAAAAATGACAAAATCTAAGTATCAGAATGATTAAATTCTATATCAAATTCCTTTTCTCGGATACATGGGATAAAATTGACAAAATCTAAGTGTCAGGGTGAATAAATGCTCTATCAACATCCTTTTTTATATATGCTGGATAAAATTGACAAAATCTAAGTATCAGAGTAATTAAATTCTATATCAACATCGTTTTATCGGATAAATGGGATAAAATTGACAAAATCCAAGTGTCAGAAAGAATAAATTATTTATCAAAATCCTTTGTCGGGTATGCCGAATAAAATTGACAAAATCTAAGTATCAGAGTGATTAAATTCTATATCGACATCCTTTTCTCAGATAAATGGGATAAAATTGACAAAATCTAAGTGTCAGAGTGAATAAATTCTATATAAACATCCTTTGTCAGATATGCCGGATAAAATTGACAAAATCTAAGTATCATAGTAATTAAATACTTTATCAACATCCTTTGTAGGGTATGCTGGATAAAATTGACAAAATCTAAGTGTCAGTCTGAATAAATGCTTTATCAACATCCTTTGTCAGGTATGCCGGATAAAATTAACAAAATCTAAGTATCAGGGTGATTAAATTCTATATCAACGTCCTTTGTTAGATATGCCGGATAAATTTGACAAAACCTAAGTATCAGAGTGAATAAATTCTATATCGACATCCTTTTCTCGAATAAATGGGATAAAATGCCAAAATCTAAGTGTCAGATTCAATCAATGCTTTATCAACTTCCTTTGTCGGGTATGCCGGATAAAATTGCCAAAATCTAAGTGTCAGAGTGATTAAATTTTATATCAACGTCATTTTTTCGGATGAATGGGATAAAATTGACATAATCGAAGTGTAAGAGTGAATAAATGCTTTATCAACATCCTTTGTCAAATAATCCAGATAAAATTTACTAAATCTAAGTATCACAGTAATTGAATTCTATATCAACATCCTTTTCTCTGATAAAGGGGATAAAATTGACAAAATATAAGTGTTAGAGTGAATAAATGCTTTATCAACATCCTTTCTCGGGTATGCCGGATAAAATTGACAAAATCTAAGCATCAGAGTGCTTAAATTCTATATCAACATCCTTTTCTCGGATACATGGGATAAAATTGACAAAATCTAAATGCCAGAGTGAAAAAATATTTTATCAACATCCTTTGTAGGGTATGCCGGATAAAATTGACAAAATCTTAATATCAGAGTGATGAAATTCTATATCGACATCCTTTTCTCGGATACATGGGATAAAATTGAAAAAATCTAAGTGTCAGAGTGAATGAGTGCCTTACCAACATCCTTTGTCAGATATGCCGGATAAAATTGACAAAATCTAAGTATCAGTGTGATTAAATTCTATATCAACATCCTTTTCTCGGATACATGGGATAAAATTGACAAAATCTAAGTGTCAGAGTGCATAAATGCTTTATCAACATCATTTGTCGGATATGCCAGATAAAATAAACAAAGTCTAAGTATCAGAGTGATTGAATTCTATATCTGTATCCTTTTCTCGGATACATGGGGTAAAATTGACAAAATCGAAGTGTCAGAGTGAATAAATGCTTTATTAACATCCTTTGTCGGTTATGCTGGATAAAATTGTCAAAATCAAAGTATCAGAGTGATTAAATTCTATATCGACATCCTTTTCTCGGATACATGGAATAAAATTGACAAAATCTAAGTGTCAGAGTGATTAAATTCTATATCAACATCCTTTTTCGGATATGCCGGATAAAATTGACAAAATCTAAGAATCAGAGTGATTAAATTCTATATCAACATCCTTTTCTCGGTTACATGGGGTAAAATTGACAAAATCTAATTGTCAGAGTGAATAAATGCTTTATCAACATCCTTTGTCGGATATGCCGGATAAAATTGATAAAATCTAAGTATCAGAGTGATTAAATTCTATATCAACATCCTTTGTAGGATATGCCGGATAAAATTGACAAAATCTTAATATCAGAGTGATGAAATTCTATATCGACATCCTTTTCTCGGATACATGGGATAAAATTGAAAAAATCTAAGTGTCAGAGTGAATGAGTGCTTTATCAACATCCTTTGTAGGATGTGCCAAATAAAATTGACAAAATCTAAGTATCAGAATGATTAAATTCTATATCAACATCCTCTTCTCGGATACATCGGAAAAAATTAACAAAATATAAGTGTCAGAGTAAATAAATTCTGTATTAACATCCTTTGTCGGATATGTCGGGTATAATTGAGAAAATCTAACTATCAGAGTGATTAAATTCTACATCAACATCCTTTTCTCAGATTCACCGGATAAAATTGACAAAATCTAAGTATCAGAGTGCATAAATGCTTTATCAACATCATTTGTCGGATATGCCAGATAAAATAAACAAAATCTAAGTATCAGAGTGATTAAATTCTATATCTGCATCCTTTTCTCGGATACAAGGGGTAAAATTGACAAAATCTAAGTGTCAGAGTGATTAATTTCTATATCAACATCCTTTTCTCGGATACATGGAGTAAAATTGATAAAATCTAAGTGTCAGATTGATTAAATTCTATATCAACATCCTTTTTCGGACATGACGGATAAAATTGACAAAATCTAAGCATCAGAGTGATTAATTTCTATATCAACATCCTTTTCTCGGTTACATGGGGTAAAATTGATAAAATCTAAGCGTCAGAGTGAATAAATGCTTTATCAACATCCTTTGTCGGGTATGCCAGATAAAATTGATAAAATCTAAGTATCAGGGTAATTAAATTCTATTTCAACATTCTTTGTCGGGTATGTCGGATAAAATTGATAAAATCTAAGTATCAGAGTGATTAAATTCTATATCAACATCCTTTGTCAGATATGCCGGATAAAATTGACGAAATCTAAGTATCAGAGTGATTAAATTCTATATAGACATCCTTTTCTCGGTTACATGAGGTAAAATTGACAAAATCTAAGTGACAGAGTGAATAAATGCTTTATCAACATCCTTTGTCGGGTATGCCGGATAAAATTGATAAAATCTAAGTATCAGGGTCATTAAATTCTATTTCAACATCCTCTGTCGGGTATGCCGGATAAAAGTGATAAAATCTAAGTATCAGAGTGATTAAATTCTATATCAACATCTTCTGTAGGATATGCCGGATAAAATTGACAAAATCTTAATATCAGAGTGATGAAATTCTATATCGACATCCTTTTCTCGGATACATGGGATAAAATTGAAAAAATCTAAGTGTCAGAGTGAATGAGTGCTTTATCAACATCCTTTGTAGGATTTGCCAAATAAAATTGACAAAATATAAGTATCAGAGTGATGAAATTCTATATAAACATCCTTTTCTTGGATACATGGGATAAAATTGACAAAATCTAAGTGTCAGAGTATTAAAAAATAGTGTCAGAGTATATTAAATTCTATATCAACATCCTTTTCTCGGATACATGGGATAAAATTGACAAAATCTAAGTGTCAGAGTGCATAAATGCCTTATCAACATCATTTGTCGGATATGCCAGATAAAATAAACAAAATCTAAGTATCAGAGTGATTAAATTCTATATCTGCATCCTTTTCTGGGATACATGGGGTAAAATTGACAAAATCTAAGTGTCAGAGTGAATAAATGATTTATTAACATCCTTTGTCGGTTTTGCTGGATATAATTGACAAAATCAAAGTATCAGAGGGATTAAATTCTATATCGACATCCTTTTCTCGGATACATGGAGTAAAATTGATAAAATCTAAGTGTCAGAGCGATTAAATTCTATATCAACATCCTTTTTCGGACATGACGGATAAAATTGACAAAATCTAAGCATCAGAGTGATTAATTTCTATATCAACATCCTTTTCTCGGTTACTTGGGGTAAAATTGACAAAATCTAAGTGTCAGAGTGAATAAATGCTTTATCAACATAATTAGTCGGAGATGCCGGATAAAATTGCCGAAATCTAAGTATCAGAGTGATTAAATTCAATATCGACATCCTTTTCTCGGATACTGGGGATAAAATTAACAAAATAGTATCAGACTGATTAAATTCTATATCGAAATCCTTTTCTCGGATACTTGGGATGAAATTTCTTGGATATACTGGATAAAATTGACAAAATCTAATTATCAGAGTGATTAAATTCCATATCAACATCCTTTTTCTCGGATACATGGCATAAAATTGACAAAATCTAAGTGTCAGAGTGAATAAATGCTTTATCAACATCCTTTGTCGGATATGCTAGATAAAATTGACAAAATCTAAGTATCGGAATGATTAAATTCTATATCAACATCCTTTTTTCGGATACATGGGATAAAATTGACAAAATCTAAGTGTCAGAGTGAATAAACGCTTTATCAACATTCTTTGTCCTATATGCCGGATAAAATAGACAAAATCTAAGTATCAGAGTGATTAAATTCTATATCGACATCCTTCTCTCGGATACATGGGATAAAATTGACAAAATCTAAGCGTCAGACTGAATAAAAGCTTAATTAAGTATCAGAGTGAAAGCAAACTCTAAGTATCAGCGTTATTAAATTCTATATCGACATCTTTTTCTCGGATACTTGGGATAAAATTTCTCAGATATGCTGGATAAAATTGACAAAATCTAATTATCAGAGTGATTAAATTCTATATCAACATCATTTTTCTCGTATACAGGGGATAAAATTGACAAAATCTAAGTGTCAGAGTGTGATTTATCTACATCCTTTGTCGGACATGCCAGATAAAATTGACAAAATCTAAGTATCAGAGTGATTAAATTCTATATCAACATTCTTTTCTCGGACACATGGGAAAAAATTGACAAAATCTAAGTGTCAGAGTGAATAAATGCTCTACCAACATCCTTTGTCCTATATGCCGGATAAAATTCACAAAGTCTAAGTAACAGAGTGATCAAATTCTATATCGACATCCTTTTCTCGGATACATGGGATAGAATTGACATAATCTAAGTATAAGTGTGATTAATTACTATATCAACATCCTTTTCTCGGATAAATGGGATAAAATTGACAAAATGTAAGTGTCAGAGTGAATAAAAGTTTTATCAACATCCTTTGTCAGATATAATGGATAAAATGGACAAAATCTAAGTATAAGAGTAATTAAATTCTATATCAACATCCATTTCTCGGATATGCCGGATAAAATTGACATAAACGAAGGGTCAGAGTGAATAAACGCTTTATCAACATACTTTTCTCGGATAGACGGGATAAAATTGACAAAATCTAAGTATTAGAGTGATTAAATTCTACATCAACATCCTTTTCTCAGATATATGGGATAAAATTGACACAATCTAACGAGAGATGGCAACACATCTGCTCAAACACACACTCACAGTGAGAGAGATATGCAAAAAGTTGGCTTAATTGAGGTTCACTTAGAGTAACGCGCCCCTCTAAGTGAACCTAAATTAAACCAACTTTTTGCATATCTCTCTCACTATGAGTGTGTGTCTGAGCCATTACATCGGATTATGTCAATTTTATCCCATGTATCCGAGAAAAGGATTTCGATATAGAATTTAATCACTCTGATACTTAGATTTTGTCAATTCTATCCGGCTTATCCGACAAAGATTGTTGCTAAAGCATTTATTCACTCTGACACCTATATTTTGTCAATTTTATCCCATGTATCCGAGAAAAGGATGTTGATATAGAATTTAATCACTCTGACACTTAGATTTTGTCAATTTTATCAGGGATGTCCGACAAAAGATGTTGATAAAGCATTTATATTTTTTTTTGTCAACTTAGATTTTGTCGATTTTATCCCATTTATCCGAGAAAAGAATGTTGATATAGAATTTAATTACTCTGATACTTAGATATTGTCAATTTTATCCGGCATATCTGAGACAGGATGTTGATAAAGCATTTATTCATTCTGACGCTTCGATAATGTCAGTTTTATCCAAGCTATCCGAGAAAAGGATGTTGATATAGAATTTAATCACTCTGACGCTTAGATATTGTCGATTTTATCTGGCATACCTGACAAAGGATGTTGATAAAGCATTTATTCACTCTGACACTTCGATTTTGTCAATTTTATCCCATTTATCCGAGAAAAGGATGTCGATATAGAATTTAATCACTCTGATACTTAGATTTTGTCAATTTTATCCGGCATATCTGACAAAGGATGTTGATATAGAATTTAATTGCTCTGATACTTATATTTTGTTAATTTTATCTGGCATACCCGACAAAAGATGTTGATAAAGCATTTATTCACTCTGACACTTAGATTTTGTCAATTTTATCCGGCATACCCTACAAAGGCTGTTGATAAAGCATTTAATTACTGTGATACTTAGATTTTGTCAATTTTATCATGAATATCTGACAAAGGATGTTGATATAGAATTTAATCAATCTGATGCTTAGATTTTATCAATTTTATCCGGCATACCTGACAAAGGATGTTGATATAGAATTTAAATACCCTGATACTTAGATTTTGTCAATTTATCCGGCATACCCGACAAAGTATGTTGATAAAGCATTTATTTGCTTAGAGACTTATATTTTGTCAATTTTAGCCCCGGGGCACCATTTGGGGGGGGGGGGCCCCGGTGGGCCAGTGCTTACACTACTTAGATTTTGTCAATTTTGTTTGGCATACCCTACAAAGAATTTCGACAAAGTACTTTCACTCTGACATTGATATTTGGTCAATTTTATCCCATGTATCCGTAAAACGGATGTCGATATAGAATTTAATCACTCTGATATTTAGATTTTGTCAATTTTTTCCGGCATATCTGAGAAAGGATGTTGGTAAAGCATTTATTCACTCTCACACTTAGATTTTTTTCAATTCTATCCCATGTATCCGAGAAAAGGATGTTGATATAGATTTTAATCAATCTGACACTTAGATTTTGTCAGTTTTATCCCATGTATCCTTGAAAAGGATGTTGATGTAAACTTTAATCCCTCTGATACTTAGATTTTGTTAATTCTATCCGGCATACCCGACAAAGGATGTTGATAAAGCATTTATTCACTCTGACACTTAGATTTTGTCCATTTTATCCCATGTATCCAAGAAAAGGATGTTGATATAGAGTTTAATCACTCTGATATTTAGATTTTGTCAATTTTATCTGTCATGTCCGACAAAGGATGTTGATAAAGTATTTATTCATTCTGACAATTATATTTTGTCAATTTTATCAATTATATTTTGTCAATTTTATTTGGCAGCCCAACCTTGAAAAATAAATAAAACAGATATTAATTTCATAATTAATTTTTGATTAAAAAATTGTTTTGATGTTATCTGAGTTTTTTCCTGAGGATCACCTTAAGCCTTCTGGGGCAGTAAGCTTACATAGTTGTCGTTACTTGACAGTTGCTCCGATTTACTCCGATCTCATGTATCGGAAAAAAGGATGTTGATATAGAATTTAATCCCGATGATAGTTAGATTTTGTCAATTTTATCCGGCATATCCGACAAAGGATGTTGCTAAAGTATTTATTCACTCTGACACTTAAATTTGTCAATTTTATCTGGCATACCCTACAAAGGCTGTTGATAAAGCATTTAATTACTGTGATACTTAGATTTTGTCAATTTTATCCAGAATATCTGACAAAGGATGCTGATATAGAATTTAATCAATCTGATACTTAGATTTTATCAATTTTATCCGGCATACCTGACAAAGGATGTTGATATAGAATTTAAATACCCTGATACTTAGATTTTGTCAATTTATCCGGCATACCCGACAAAGTATGTTGATAAAGCATTTATTTGCTTAGAGACTTATATTTTGTAAATTTTATCCCAGGGGCACCATTTGGGGGGGGGCAGCGGTGGGCCAGTGCTTACACTACTTAGATTTTGTCAATTTTGTTTGGCATACCCTACAAAGAATTTCGACAAAGCACTTTCACTCTGACTTTGATATTTGGTCAATTTTATCCCATGTATCCGTGAAACGGATGTCGATATAGAATTTAATCACTCTGATATTTAGATTTTGTCAATTTTTTCCGGCATATCTGAGAAAGGATGTTGATAAAGCATTTATTCACTCTCACACTTAGATTTTTTCAATTCTATCCCATGTATCCGAGAAAAGGATGTTGATATAGATTTTAATCAATCTGACACTTAGATTTTGTCAGTTTTATCCCATGTATCCTTGAAAAGGATGTTGATGTAAACTTTAATCACTCTGATACTTAGATTTTGTTAATTCTATCCGGCATACCCGACAAAGGATGTTGATAAAGCATTTATTCACTCTGACACTTAGATTTTGTCCATTTTATCCCATGTATCCAAGAAAAGGATGTTGATATAGAGTTTAATCACTCTGATATTTAGATTTTGTCAATTTTATCTGTCATGTCCGACAAAGGATGTTGATAAAGTATTTATTCATTCTGAAAATTATATTTTGTCAATTTTATCAATTATATTTTGTCAATTTTATTTGGCAGCCCAACCTTGAAAAATAAATAAAACAGATATTAATTTCATAATTAATTTTTGATTAAAAAATTGTTTTGATGTTATCTGAGTTTTTTCCTGAGGATCACCTTAAGCCTTCTGGGGCAGTAAGCTTACATAGTTGTCGTTACTTGACAGTTGCTCCGATTTACTCCGATCTCATGTATCGGAAAAAAGGATGTTGATATAGAATTTAATCCCGATGATAGTTAGATTTTGTCAATTTTATCCGGCATATCCGACAAAGGATGTTGCTAAAGTATTTATTCACTCTGACACTTAAATTTGTCAATTTAATCCCATGTATCCAAGAAAAGGATGATGATATAGAATTTAATCACTCTGATAATTAGATTTTGTCAATTTTATCTGGCTTATCCGACAAAGGATGTTGAAAAAGCATTTATTCACTCTGACACTTAGATTCTGTCAATTTTATTCCATGTATACGAAAAAACAATGTTGATATAGAATTGAATCACTCTGATACTTAGATTTTGTCAATTTTATCCAGAATATCCGAGAAATTTTATCCCAAGTATCCGAGAAAAGGATGTCGATATAGAATTTAATCACGCTGATGCTTAGATTTTGCTTTTGCTCTGATACTTGATTAAGCTTTTATTCAGTCTTACGCTTAGATTTTGTCAATTTTATCCCATGTATCCGAGAAAAGGATGTAGATATAGAATTTAATCACTCTGATACTTAGATTTTGTTTATTTTATCTGGCATATCCGACTAATGATTTTGATAAAGCATTTATTCGCTCTGACACTTAGATTTTGTCAATATTATCCCATGTATCCTAAAAACGGATGTTGATATAGAATTTAAGCACTCCGATACTTAGATTTTGTCAATTTTATTCCATGTATCCGAAAAAATGATGTCGATATAGAATTTAATCACTCTGATACTTAGATTTTGTCAATTTTATCCGGCATAACCGATAAAGGATGTTAATAAAGAATTTATTCACTCTGACACTTAGTTTTTGTCAATTTTACCCCAAGTATCCGAGAAAAGGATGTAGATATAGAATTTAATCACTCTGATACTTAGATTTTGTCTATTTTATCTGGCATATCCGACAAATGATGTTGATAAAGCATTTATTCACACTGACACTTAGATTTTGACAATTTTATTCCCTCTATCCGAAACAAGGGTGTCGATATAGAATTTAATCACTCTGATACTTAGATTTTGTCAATTTTATCCGGCATAACCGATAAAGGATGTTAATAAAGAATTTATTCACTCTGACACTTAGTTTTTGTCAATTTTACCCCATGTATCCGAGAAAAGGATGTAGATATAGAATTTAATCCCTCTGATACTTAGATTTTGTCTATTTTATCCGGCATATCCGACAAATGATGTTGATAAAGCACTTATTCACTCTGAGACTTAGATTTTATCAATTTTATCCAGCATATACGAGAAATTTTATCCCAAGTATCCGAGAAAAGGATGTCGATATAGAATTTAATCACTCTGATACTTAGATCTTGCTTTCACTCTGATACTTGATTAAGCTTTTATTCAGTCTGACATTTAGATTTTGTCAATTTTATCCCATTTATCCGAGAAAAGGATGTCGGTATAGAATTTAATCACTCTGATACTTTGATTTTGTCAATTTTATCCAGCATATCCGACAAAGGATGTTGATAAAGCATTTATTCAGTCTGACACTTAGATTTAGTCAATTTTATCCCATGTATACCAGAAAAAGATATTGATATAGAATTTAATCACTCTGATACTATTTTGTCAATTTTATACCCAGTATCCGAGAAAAGGATGTCGATATTGAATTTAATCACTCTGATACTTAGATTTTGCCAATTTTATCCGGCGTCTCCGACTAATTTTGTTGATAAAGTATTTATTCACTCTGAAACTTATATTTTATCAATTTTACCCCATGTAACTGAGAAAAGGATGTCGATATAGAATTTAATCACTCTAATGCTTAGATTTTGTCAATTTTATCCGTATTTCCGACAAAGGATGTTGATATAGAATTTAATCACTCTGACACTTAGATTTTGTCAATTTTATTCCATGTATCCGAAAAAAGGATGTCGATATAGAATTTAATCACCCTGATACTTAGATTTTGCTTTCACGCTGATACTTGATTAAGCTTTTACTCAGTCTGACATTTAGATTTTGTCAATTTTATCCCATGTATCCGAGAAAAGGATGTCGGTATAGAATTTAATCACTCTGATACTTTGATTTTGTCAATTTTATCTGGCATATCCGACCAAGGATGTTGATAAAGCATTTATTCAGTCTGACACTTAGATTTAGTCAATTTTATTCCCTGTATCCGAAAAAAGGATGTTGATATAGAATTTATTTTTCTGATACTTAGATTTTGTCAATTTTTATCTGGCTTGTCCGACAAAGGATGTTGATAAAGCATTAATTCACTCTGACACTTAGATTTTGTCAATATTATCCCATGTATACGAGAAAAAGATGTTGATACAGAATTTATTCACTCTGATAATTATATTTTGTCAATTTTATCCAGCATATCCGAGAAACTTTATCCCAAGTATCCGAGAAAAGGATGTCGATGTAGAATTTAATCACTCTGATACTTAGATTTTGTCAATTTTATCCGGCATATCCGACTAATGATGTTGATAAAGTATTTATTTACTCTGACACTTAGATTTTGTCAATTTTACCCCATGTAACCGAGAAAAGGATGTGTATATAGAATTTAATCACTCTGATACTTAGATTTTGTCAATTTTATCCGGCATATCTGACAAAGGGTGTTGATATAGAATTTAATCACTCTGATACTTATATTTTATCAATTTTATCCGGCATAACCGACAAAGGATGTTGAAATAGAATTTAATTAACCTAATTCTTATATTTTATCAATTTTACGCGGAATATCCGACAAAGGATGTTGATAAAGCAATTATTCACTCTGACACTTAGATTTTGTCAATTTTACCTCATGTAACCGAGAAAAGGATGTTGATATAGAATTTAACCACTCTGATGCTTAGATTTTGTCAATTTTATCCGTCATATCCGAAAAAGGATGTTGATATAGAATTTAATCACTCTTACAATTAGATTTTGTCAATTTTACTCCATGTATCCGAGAAAAGGATGTCGATATAGAATTGAATCACTCTGATACTTTGATTTTGTCAATTTTTTCCGGCATAACCGACAAAGGATGTTAATAAAGCGTTTATTTACTCTGACACTTAGATTTTGTCAATTTTACCCCATGTATGCGAGAAAAGGATGTAGATATAGAATTTAATCACTCTGATACTTAGATTTTGTTAATTTTATCTGGCATATCCGACTAATGATGTTGATAAAGCATTTATTCGCTCTGACACTTAGATTTTGTCAATTTTATCCCATGTATCCGAGAAAAGGTTGTTGATATAGAATTTAATCAAGCTGATAGTTAGATTTTGTTAATTTTATCCGGCATACCTGACAAAGGATGTTGATAAAGCATTTATTCACTCTGACACTTAGATTTTGTCAATTTTATCCGGCATACCCTGCAAAGGATGTTGATAAAGTATTTAATTACTCTGATACTTAGATTTTGTCAATTTTATCCGGCATATCTGACAAAGGATGTTGATATAGAATTTAATCACTCTGATACTTATATTTTATCAATTTTTTCCGGCATACCCGACAAAGGATGTTGATATAGAATTTAATTACCCTGATACTTAGATTTTATCAATTTTATTTGGCATACCCGACATAGGATGTTGATAAAACATTTATTCACTCTGACACTTAGATTTTGTCAATTTTATCCCATTTATCCGAGAAAAGGATGTCGATATAGAATTTAATCACACTGATACTTAGATTTTGTCAATTTTTCGGCATACCCGATAAAGGATGTTGATAAATCATTTATTCTTTCTGACACTTGGATTTTGTCAATTTTATCCCATTTATCCGAGAAAACGATGTTCATATAGAATTTAATTAATCTGATACTTCAATTTTGTCAATTTTATCCAGCATATATGACAAAGGATGTTGATAAAGCATTTATTCGCTCTGACACTTAGATTTTGTCAATATTATCCCATGTATCCTAAAAACGGATGTTGATATAGAATTTAAGCACTCCGATACTTAGATTTTGTCAATTTTATTCCATGTATCCGAAAAAATGATGTCGATATAGAATTTAATCACTCTGATACTTAGATTTTGTCAATTTTATCCGGCATAACCGATAAAGGATGTTAATAAAGAATTTATTCACTCTGACACTTAGTTTTTGTCAATTTTACCCCATGTATCCGAGAAAAGGATGTAGATATAGAATTTAATCACTCTGATACTTAGATTTTGTCTATTTTATCTGGCATATCCGACAAATGATGTTGATAAAGCATTTATTCACACTGACACTTAGATTTTGACAATTTTATTCCCTCTATCCGAAACAAGGGTGTCGATATAGAATTTAATCACTCTGATACTTAGATTTTGTCAATTTTATCCGGCATAACCGATAAAGGATGTTAATAAAGAATTTATTCACTCTGACACTTAGTTTTTGTCAATTTTACCCCATGTATCCGAGAAAAGGATGTAGATATAGAATTTAATCCCTCTGATACTTAGATTTTGTCTATTTTATCCGGCATATCCGACAAATGATGTTGATAAAGCACTTATTCACTCTGAGACTTAGATTTTGTCAATTTTATCCAGCATATGCGAGAAATTTTATCCCAAGTATCCGAGAAAAGGATGTCGATATAGAATTTAATCACTCTGATTCTTAGATCTTGCTTTCACTCTGATACTTGATTAAGCTTTTATTCAGTCTGACATTTAGATTTTGTCAATTTTATCCCATTTATCCGAGAAAAGGATGTCGGTATACAATTTAATCACTCTGATACTTTGATTTTGTCAATTTTATCCAGCATATCCGACAAAGGATGTTGATAAAGCATTTATTCAGTCTGACACTTAGATTTAGTCAATTTTATCCCATGTATACCAGAAAAAGATATTGATATAGAATTTAATCACTCTGATACTATTTTGTCAATTTTATACCCAGTATCCGAGAAAAGGATGTCGATATTGAATTTAATCACTCTGATACTTAGATTTTGCCAATTTTATCCGGCGTCTCCGACTAATTTTGTTGATAAAGTATTTATTCACTCTGACACTTATATTTTATCAATTTTACCCCATGTAACTGAGAAAAGGATGTCGATATAGAATTTAATCACTCTAATGCTTAGATTTTGTCAATTTTATCCGTATTTCCGACAAAGGATGTTGATATAGAATTTAATCACTCTGACACTTAGATTTTGTCAATTTTATTCCATGTATCCGAAAAAAGGATGTCGATATAGAATTTAATCACCCTGATACTTAGATTTTGCTTTCACGCTGATACTTGATTAAGCTTTTACTCAGTCTGACATTTAGATTTTGTCAATTTTATCCCATGTATCCGAGAAAAGGATGTCGGTATAGAATTTAATCACTCTGATACTTTGATTTTGTCAATTTTATCTGGCATATCCGACCAAGGATGTTGATAAAGCATTTATTCAGTCTGACACTTAGATTTAGTCAATTTTATTCCCTGTATCCGAAAAAAGGATGTTGATATAGAATTTATTTTTCTGATACTTAGATTTTGTCAATTTTTATCTGGCTTGTCCGACAAAGGATGTTGATAAAGCATTAATTCACTCTGACACTTAGATTTTGTCAATATTATCCCATGTATACGAGAAAAAGATGTTGATACATAATTTATTCACTCTGATAATTATATTTTGTCAATTTTATCCAGCATATCCGAGAAACTTTATCCCAAGTATCCGAGAAAAGGATGTCGATGTAGAATTTAATCACTCTGATACTTAGATTTTGTCAATTTTATCCGGCATATCCGACTAATGATGTTGATAAAGTATTTATTTACTCTGACACTTAGATTTTGTCAATTTTACCCCATGTAACCGAGAAAAGGATGTCTATATAGAATTTAATCACTCCGATACTTAGATTTTGTCAATTTTATCCGGCATATCTGACAAAGGGTGTTGATATAGAATTTAATCACTCTGATACTTATATTTTATCAATTTTATCCGGCATAACCGACAAAGGATGTTGAAATAGAATTTAATTAACCTAATTCTTATATTTTATCAATTTTACGCGGCATATCCGACAAAGGATGTTGATAAAGCAATTATTCACTCTGACACTTAGATTTTGTCAATTTTACCTCATGTAACCGAGAAAAGGATGTTGATATAGAATTTAACCACTCTGATGCTTAGATTTTGTCAATTTTCTCCGTCATATCCGAAAAAGGATGTTGATATAGAATTTAATCACTCTTACAATTAGATTTTGTCAATTTTACTCCATGTATCCGAGAAAAGGATGTCGATATAGAATTGAATCACTCTGATACTTTGATTTTGTCAATTTTTTCCGGCATAACCGACAAAGGATGTTAATAAAGCGTTTATTTACTCTGACACTTAGATTTTGTCAATTTTACCCCATGTATGCGAGAAAAGGATGTAGATATAGAATTTAATCACTCTGATACTTAGATTTTGTTAATTTTATCTGGCATATCCGACTAATGATGTTGATAAAGCATTTATTCGCTCTGACACTTAGATTTTGTCAATTTTATCCCATGTATCCGAGAAAAGGTTGTTGATATAGAATTTAATCAAGCTGATAGTTAGATTTTGTTAATTTTATCCGGCATACCTGACAAAGGATGTTGATAAAGCATTTATTCACTCTGACACTTAGATTTTGTCAATTTTATCCGGCATACCCTGCAAAGGATGTTGATAAAGTATTTAATTACTCTGATACTTAGATTTTGTCAATTTTATCCGGCATATCTGACAAAGGATGTTGATATAGAATTTAATCACTCTGATACTTATATTTTATCAATTTTTTCCGGCATACCCGACAAAGGATGTTGATATAGAATTTATTTACTCTGACACTTAGATTTTGTCAATTTTACCCCATGTAACCGAGAAAAGGATGTCTATATAGAATTTAATCACTCTGATACTTAGATTTTGTCAATTTTATCCGGCATATCTGACAAAGGGTGTTGATATAGAATTTAATCACTCTGATACTTATATTTTATCAATTTTATCCGGCATAACCGACAAAGGATGTTGAAATAGAATTTAATTAACCTAATTCTTATATTTTATCAATTTTACGCGGCATATCCGACAAAGGATGTTGATAAAGCAATTATTCACTCTGACGATTAGATTTTGTCAATTTTACCTCATGTAACCGAGAAAAGGATGTTGATATAGAATTTAACCACTCTGATGCTTAGATTTTGTCAATTTTCTCCGTCATATCCGAAAAAGGATGTTGATATAGAATTTAATCACTCTTACAATTAGATTTTGTCAATTTTACTCCATGTATCCGAGAAAAGGATGTCGATATAGAATTGAATCACTCTGATACTTTGATTTTGTCAATTTTTTCCGGCATAACCGACAAAGGATGTTAATAAAGCATTTATTTACTCTGACACTTAGATTTTGTCAATTTTATCCCATTTATCCGAGAAAAGGATGTCGATATAGAATTTAATCACACTGATACTTAGATTTTGTCAATTTTTCGGCATACCCGATAAAGGATGTTGATAAATCATTTATTCTTTCTGACACTTGGATTTTGTCAATTTTATCCCATTTATCCGAGAAAACGATGTTCATATAGAATTTAATTAATCTGATACTTCAATTTTGTCAATTTTATCCAGCATATATGACAAAGGATGTTGATAAAGCATTTATTCGCTCTGACACTTAGATTTTGTCAATATTATCCCATGTATCCTAAAAACGGATGTTGATATAGAATTTAAGCACTCCGATACTTAGATTTTGTCAATTTTATTCCATGTATCCGAAAAAATGATGTCGATATAGAATTTAATCACTCTGATACTTAGATTTTGTCAATTTTATCCGGCATAACCGATAAAGGATGTTAATAAAGAATTTATTCACTCTGACACTTAGTTTTTGTCAATTTTACCCCATGTATCCGAGAAAAGGATGTAGATATAGAATTTAATCACTCTGATACTTAGATTTTGTCTATTTTATCTGGCATATCCGACAAATGATGTTGATAAAGCATTTATTCACACTGACACTTAGATTTTGACAATTTTATTCCCTCTATCCGAAACAAGGGTGTCGATATAGAATTTAATCACTCTGATACTTAGATTTTGTCAATTTTATCCGGCATAACCGATAAAGGATGTTAATAAAGAATTTATTCACTCTGACACTTAGTTTTTGTCAATTTTACCCCATGTATCCGAGAAAAGGATGTAGATATAGAATTTAATCCCTCTGATACTTAGATTTTGTCTATTTTATCCGGCATATCCGACAAATGATGTTGATAAAGCACTTATTCACTCTGAGACTTAGATTTTGTCAATTTTATCCAGCATATACGAGAAATTTTATCCCAAGTATCCGAGAAAAGGATGTCGATATAGAATTTAATCACTCTGATACTTAGATCTTGCTTTCACTCTGATACTTGATTAAGCTTTTATTCAGTCTGACATTTAGATTTTGTCAATTTTATCCCATTTATCCGAGAAAAGGATGTCGGTATAGAATTTAATCACTCTGATACTTTGATTTTGTCAATTTTATCCAGCATATCCGACAAAGGATGTTGATAAAGCATTTATTCAGTCTGACACTTAGATTTAGTCAATTTTATCCCATGTATACCAGAAAAAGATATTGATATAGAATTTAATCACTCTGATACTATTTTGTCAATTTTATACCCAGTATCCGAGAAAAGGATGTCGATATTGAATTTAATCACTCTGATACTTAGATTTTGCCAATTTTATCCGGCGTCTCCGACTAATTTTGTTGATAAAGTATTTATTCACTCTGACACTTATATTTTATCAATTTTACCCCATGTAACTGAGAAAAGGATGTCGATATAGAATTTAATCACTCTAATGCTTAGATTTTGTCAATTTTATCCGTATTTCCGACAAAGGATGTTGATATAGAATTTAATCACTCTGACACTTAGATTTTGTCAATTTTATTCCATGTATCCGAAAAAAGGATGTCGATATAGAATTTAATCACCCTGATACTTAGATTTTGCTTTCACGCTGATACTTGATTAAGCTTTTACTCAGTCTGACATTTAGATTTTGTCAATTTTATCCCATGTATCCGAGAAAAGGATGTCGGTATAGAATTTAATCACTCTGATACTTTGATTTTGTCAATTTTATCCGGCATATCCGACCAAGGATGTTGATAAAGCATTTATTCAGTCTGACACTTAGATTTAGTCAATTTTATCCCCTGTATCCGAAAAAAGGATGTTGATATAGAATTTATTTTTCTGATACTTAGATTTTGTCAATTTTTATCTGGCTGGTCCGACAAAGGATGTTGATAAAGCATTAATTCACTCTGACACTTAGATTTTGTCAATATTATCCCATGTATACGAGAAAAAGATGTTGATACAGAATTTATTCACTCTGATAATTATATTTTGTCAATTTTATCCAGCATATCCGAGAAACTTTATCCCAAGTATCCGAGAAAAGGATGTCGATGTAGAATTTAATCACTCTGATACTTAGATTTTGTCAATTTTATCCGGCATATCCGACTAATGATGTTGATAAAGTATTTATTTACTCTGACACTTAGATTTTGTCAATTTTACCCCATGTAACCGAGAAAAGGATGTCTATATAGAATTTAATCACTCTGAGACTTAGATTTTGTCAATTTTATCCGGCATATCTGACAAAGGGTGTTGATATAGAATTTAATCACTCTGATACTTATATTTTATCAATTTTATCCGGCATAACCGACAAAGGATGTTGAAATAGAATTTAATTAACCTAATTCTTATATTTTATCAATTTTACGCGGCATATCCGACAAAGGATGTTGATAAAGCAATTATTCACTCTGACGCTTAGATTTTGTCAATTTTACCTCATGTAACCGAGAAAAGGATGTTGATATAGAATTTAACCACTCTGATGCTTAGATTTTGTCAATTTTCTCCGTCATATCCGAAAAAGGATGTTGATATAGAATTTAATCACTCTTACAATTAGATTTTGTCAATTTTACTCCATGTATCCGAGAAAAGGATGTCGATATAGAATTGAATCACTCTGATACTTTGATTTTGTCAATTTTTTCCGGCATAACCGACAAAGGATGTTAATAAAGCGTTTATTTACTCTGACACTTAGATTTTGTCAATTTTACCCCATGTATGCGAGAAAAGGATGTAGATATAGAATTTAATCACTCTGATACTTAGATTTTGTTAATTTTATCTGGCATATCCGACTAATGATGTTGATAAAGCATTTATTCGCTCTGACACTTAGATTTTGTCAATTTTATCCCATGTATCCGAGAAAAGGTTGTTGATATAGAATTTAATCAAGCTGATAGTTAGATTTTGTTAATTTTATCCGGCATACCTGACAAAGGATGTTGATAAAGCATTTATTCACTCTGACACTTAGATTTTGTCAATTTTATCCGGCATACCCTGCAAAGGATGTTGATAAAGTATTTAATTACTCTGATACTTAGATTTTGTCAATTTTATCCGGCATATCTGACAAAGGATGTTGATATAGAATTTAATCACTCTGATACTTATATTTTATCAATTTTTTCCGGCATACCCGACAAAGGATGTTGATATAGAATTTAATTACCCTGATACTTAGATTTTATCAATTTTATTTGGCATACCCGACATAGGATGTTGATAAAACATTTATTCACTCTGACACTTAGATTTTGTCAATTTTATCCCATTTATCCGAGAAAAGGATGTCGATATAGAATTTAATCACACTGATACTTAGATTTTGTCAATTTTTCGGCATACCCGATAAAGGATGTTTATAAATCATTTATTCTTTCTGACACTTGGATTTTGTCAATTTTATCCCATTTATCCGAGAAAACGATGTTCATATAGAATTTAATTAATCTGATACTTCAATTTTGTCAATTTTATCCAGCATATATGACAAAGGATGTTGATAGAGCATTTATCCACTCTGACACTTAGATTTTGTAAATTTTATCCCATGTATCCAAGAAAAGGATTTTGATATAGAATTTAATCACTTTGATACTTAGATTTTGTCAATTTTATCAGACATGTCCGACAAAGGATGTTGATAAAGTATTTATTCACTCTGACACTTAGATTTTGTCAATTTTATCCCATGTATCTGAGAAAAGAATGTTGATATAGAATTTTATCACTCTAATACTTAGATTTTGCCAATTTTATCCAAAATATCCGACAAATGATGTTGATAAAGCATTTATTCACTCTGATACTTAGGAAGCGTGTTTATTTGTTTTTTTTCCCCAGGGGTGATTTCATCTACCCAGAGGTCCTAGAATATCGTGGGAGGCCTCATTGGAACGAAAATTACATGTTCTAGTGCCTTTTTAAGTGACCAAAAAATGGAGGGCAACTAGGCCCCTTTGACGGGGGGGGCCGGATTTCCCAGCATTATTTAAAAAAAAGATCAGAAATTAAATGTAAAAAAACAAGTTTTCCAACTGAAAATAAGGAGTAACATCAAAACTTAAAACGAACAGAAAATATTACGTGTATGATTGGGTTCACCTCCTAGTCAATACCTCACTCTTTAAGCCAAAGATTTTTTATACTTTCATAAGAGCTATTTATTCTAAATAACGGCCTTTGTGATTAAGGAGTCATTTTTAAAGAATTGGAACAAAATTCGAACTTTAGCTTAAAGAGCAAGGTATTGACTAGGGGGCAAACCCCCTAATATACGTATTTAAAATATATGAATATAGAAGTTCGCATTGCTGATTTTTCATTTTGTTAGTTTCTCTCCTCTCTGAGTTTCATTTGTCAAACCCTTAGATTAATCAATCTTTAGATGGAGCTATTTTTCAATGATGTTGTTTCTTTTAGTTAAGACTAGGACAGACCTAGTCTTAACTAAAAGAAGTGTAAAGGTGAATTTAAGAGATACACATCCAAATGAATTAAAATCTAACAAGAATCTTAAGTTACTTACAAGGGTAATAACCGCCCATTGCTGATATCTAATTATTCTTAATTAGATTACGTAATTCTTAATTAATCAGAATAAATCCAAGACTATCTTAAATTATCAGAGCGAACTCAAACCCTTAATAAACCTAATGGACACCTTTCCAAAAGGGAATATACAGCTCGAACTAAAGTTAGGGAGAAATTAGGATTCAAAGGATTTAATTAACAACATAATTCAATACAGAAGTGGGATCCTCTAAGCCTATTCAAAAGAGACGAAAAGCTTTGATATTATTATTTTATCTTCAAATTTAAAGAAATTCAGACTAAGCAGGTACTTGCCATAATTAGTTAAAAAAGTTACTTACCAAAACCTCCTTTCTAGTCTGCTCTCCTCACAAAATCACCTTGATTTCTCTCTGATCCGTACATTTTGTTCAATTTGGTACTTAATTTTGATTCACTTAGTTAATTTTCCGTTTCGTCTTTTAGCCAATCCTCAAATTTATGTTAAAAAGGAGTTTTTTCCAGTTTTTAGTGCCTTAATTCTAAGAGCTTCAAATGTCGTAACACTTTACGATTTTCCATTCTGTTTTATACTAAATTGGTCTGGATTGGGTCAACTATTTATAATGGGTTTAAAATGTCATTTGATACTTAAACAAAGAAATGTCACTTCAACATTTACGACTAGGTATAAAAGGCGAAGGTATTTTCAAATTTAGAATAATTTGAAATAGTCAGTTTATTTCTCACCTATTGGAGCAAAGGGGATTCTAACTTTTATTGAAATTGAGTTACTAAATTTACGCAAAAATAAGGCCTCCTTACAATAAGGCCTTCTTCTTTGATATATATTCTCTGTGTCCATCAGCAATGTCTCCCTACTTTTTACCATGCGGAAATTACAAATGGATCGACATAACCTCTACCCCTTATTTGCCCGAGATTGCCGAAATTGAATAGAATGGGATAGTTGATTTTTTTTTAATTGATACAGGTGGAATTTCAAAATTTGTTAAAGGATTTTGTTTTTCCAAGCATAAATAGACGAGTCCACAGCAAATCTTTGAGCCCCTGGAAAATTTCCTTGGTGGAGGGGGATAGTAATTAGACACTTTTAAAACAGAACCATATTGTTAGCCTCCTACCGAAACAAATACTGTAAGGAATCACGGGCTCTTAAAATAAATAGTAGCCAATGGTTGCGGTGACCCGAAGATTCATATTGCCCTCTAATTTGACCAGAAGCCTTAGAAAAAGAGTCACTGTCAAAGCGTTTTGAATTGGAAACAAATGACGAAAAAGAAATCTGTAATTTTTTTTTGAATTTAATTTTTGGTAAAAATTGGCGAAAGTGTTCACAATAGGAGTTGTTTTTACGTTGTATATTTAACCAATCCTGAACAATTTGATTGAAGTATAGCCGACCCCAGTTACGCTTCTTTTGCTATCATTGGCCTGGATATGTTACTGTTGAATAGGAAAAAAAATGTATTATTAGACAAGAATTTTGGTGGAGGAAATGCCATCCTTGAAATATGTATGAAACTCATGTTAGAACTCTACTATAATGTTGTTAGGGTACAATAACCGAGGAATTACCTGCAGAACTTTGCTCTGGGAATACGAATTCAATGCTTTTAAAAGCCAAAAATGATTATTTATTCAAAGCTTATACTAATGTCTGTATCATTAGCTTTCTAATGAACTAAGCCAATCGGGACGAAGAAGTCTCTGCAGATCTGGTGAGGCGTCCGTTATGTTTTTGTGATTTCTAGGGTGTTATTTTGCACCGAAACACATTAAAGAAATAAAAAAACACTGCACAGATGTGCCCACTCAATATAAACAAATTTCGACATTGAGTGCCTTCCAGAATTGTATTGACTAAGATATTATTTTAAGAGCAAAACTGCAGGCAATTCGCTCTATAAATTATAAGAATTTCACTGTAAAGATTTATAAAATTGTCATAAGTACCATATTCGACAAGGTCTATGAGAGGGGGTATGAGTTTTCTTTCCTTCGAGCACTATTTAACATATAACCAAGAGGCGTTTGTTTTTACAAGTGTGTCTTTGTATTTTTTATGTTTTTATTAGAATTTATTTATATTATTTGCGGAAGTTGGTTTTATTTTGACTCAGTTATTATTCATCATTGAACAGGAAAGAATTTGGTTGAATTTGAAACTCTGTCTGTGAGCCATTGATGAGCATGAAAACTTTCACTATAATCTAGAATAATTCAGAATCATAATGAATTACTAGTTGAGAATCTACTGCAACATAAAAAACACTATTGCTATAGTTTATCAAACAGTTCGTGGTAACGAACTGTAAGTAAGGAGCGACCCGGCTCAATGGTAACCGAAACTCTAGAAAACGGGTTTTTGATGCCAATAGATATATCAAAAGAATCAGATTTCAATGCTGATTTCAAATATATAACTTTCATCAAGTTTAGTGCAACCTATCAAAAGTTATGTGTCTGAGAAAATGTTCCTGATTTTCAAAAAAAGGGGAAAAGACCCCCTATAGGTTGTGACATCGTGATGAAAATCCCACAGTCAAATTCAGCGTACTAAAGAACCATACTGCAGAGTTATCAAGCTCCTACCTACAAAAATATAGACTTTTCTATTTTTGGCCAGAAGAAAGATCACGGATGCGTGTTTATTTGTTTGTTGATGTTTTTGTTTTGGGTTTTTTTTCACAGGGGTTATAGTATATACCCAGTTGTACAATAAAATAGTTGGAGGGCTAATTATAACCGAAAATAAAATTTATATTGCCCTTTTTAATTGACCAAAAAAAAATGAGGGCCAATAGGCCCCCCCCACGCTCATTTTTTTCCCAAAGTCACCCGATCAAAATTTTGAGATAGCCATTTTGTTCAGCATGGTCGAAAATATGATAAATATGTCTTTTGGGATGACTTAATCCCCCGAAGTACCCAGAGGGAGGGCTAAAAGATATGAACTTTACCCAATGTTAACATATAGTATTGGTTATTCGGAAGTATACAGAAGTTTTCAGGAGGTTTTTTTCTGCTAGTGGGAGGGATGGGTGGGTCAGGGGTTATGTTGGAGGATCTATTCATGAAGGAAGTTTTTATGGGGGAAGGGAAATCACCATGAAGGGGACACCGGACTTGCCAGCATTATTTATTGGTTATTGGGAAGTATACAACCATTTTCAGGAAGGATTTTTTCTGGAGGGGGGCTAGAGGAGGGAGTTACTCTGGAGAATATTTCCGTGGAGGATGTTTCTTTGGGGTAAGGGACATTTCTATGAAGGGGGCGCCGGATTTCCAAGCATTATTTAAAAAACGATCAGAAATTAAATAAAAAAAAACCAAGTTTTTTCAACTGAAATGTAAGAAGGAATATTAGAACTTAAAACGAACAGAAATTATAACGTATGTGAGGGGGTTCTCCTCCAAGTCAATACCTCGCTCTTTAAGCTACAGTTTTTTTTTAGTGCTTTCAAAAGAGCTCTCTCTTCTAATTAAACGGCCTTTGTGATTCAGGGGTTTGTGAATCAAATTTTTTTTTAACTTTTAACGTAAAGAGCTTGGTATTGACTAAGGGCAGAACCCCCTCATATACGTAATAACATATACGTAATAAAAAAAAACCATAAAAAAACAAGCGATACGGCTCAATAGTAATCGAAACTTTTAAAAACGGAATTTTGATGTCAATAAATGTATCAAAAGAATGTGTTTATAATGCTGATTCTAAATATATAAATTTTATTAAGTTTAGTATTACTCATCAAAGGCAACAAGCCTGAGGAAATTTACTCGATTTTTTTAAGAGGGGGGAAACATCCCCTACAAGTGGAAGAATTTTAATGAAAATCACAACGTCAGATTCAGCGTATCAGAAAACCCTATTACATAGGTTTCAAGCTCATATCTGCAAAAATCTGCAACTTTGAATTTTTGCCAGAAGAAAAATATACGAATATAGAAGTTAGTTACGTAAGTTAATTTGTAAAGACATTCATTTAGCAAAAGAAAAGTAAAATTTTTATGCAAATAAAAGCTGCATTAACTAAAAAACGATCAGAAATTAAATAAAAAAAACAAGTTTTTTAAACTGAAAGTAAGGAGCGACATTAAAACTTAAAACGAACAGAAATTATTCCGTACATGAAAGGGGCTGTCCCCTCCTCAACGCCTCGCTCTTTATTCCGTATATGAAAGGGGCTGTCCCTCCTCAACGCCTCGCTCTTTACGCTAAAGTTTTTTATTGTTTTAAAAAAAAATTGTGAGACAGTCAAACTTTAGCGTAAAGAGCGAGGCGTTGAGGAGGGGACAGCCCCTTTCATATACGGAATAAAGAGCGAGGCGTTGAGGAGGGGACAGCCCCTTTCATGTACGGAATAATTTCTGTTCGTTTTAAGTTTTAATGTCGCTCCTTACTTTCAGTTTAAAAAACTTGTTTTTTTTATTTAATTATAGCAAGAGTCAAATGAAAGAATAAGATCCATTGAACCCGGAGTTAATCTTATCGATGGTCTAGATGTGTTAATTTAATTGAAACAAGTTGATGACTTATTATTGATGACTTCGCCAAAACTATAGACAAATGGCTGGAAGAAGTGATTCAATAGTTCACAGTTTGTTCCAATTATGAAAATATTTCCGTGAAAATCGTCCCACACAATATGTTCTATAAGAGTCGATGCATGCAAATTCTTGCAATAAACTCTTCCCATTATATAATATATAAAGTTGTTCGTGATTTAAGTTCGTGATTGAAATATATCTGAGCAATCCTAAATTCCTGATTTCAGTCTATAGTCTGGGTAAGCAAACATTCTACTTTACCTGAATCAGAATATATCTGAATATTTAAGTGTGGTAAGTATATATTTCACGGCGAATTAGCTGTATATTCGTTGGTGAAAGATAGGAAAAAGCTTTAGTTGAAACTATGACACTGCAGAAGATACTTAGAAATGTATATAAATATATATATATATATATATATATATATAGACTGAAATCAGGAATTTAGGATTGCTCAGATATATTTAATTCACGAACTTAAATCACGAACAACTTTACATATTATATAATGGGAACAGTTTAGTGAAATTATTTGCATGCATCGACTCTTATGGAACATATTGCGTGGGACGATTATCACGGAAATATTTCATAATTAGAACAAACTGTGAACTATTGAATCATTTCTTCCAGCCATTTGTCTATAGTCTCGGCGAAGTCATCAATAATAAGTCAACAACTTGGTTCAATTAAATTAAACACATCTAGACCCTCGATAAGATTAACTCCAGGTTCAATGGATCTTATTCTTTCATTTGACTCTTGCTATAAACTATAGCAATAGTGTTTTTTTATGTTGCAGTAGATTCTCCACTAGTAATTCATTACGATTCTGAATTATTCTAGATTATAGTGAAGTTTTCATGCTCATCAATGGCTCACAGACCGAGTTTCAAATTCAACCACATTCTTTCCTGTTCAATGCTGAATAATAACTGAGTCAAAATAAAACCATCTTCCGCAAATAATATAAATAAATTCTAACAAAAACATAAAAAATACAAAGACACACTTGTAAAAACAAACACCTCTTGGTTATATGTTAAATAGTGCTTGCAGGGAAGAAAACTCATACCCCTCTCATAGACCTTGTCGAATATGGTACTTATGACAATTTTATAAATCTTTACAGTGAAATTCTTATAATTTATAGAGCGAATTGCCTGCAGATTTGCTCTTAAAATAATATCTTAGCCAATACAATTCTGGAAGGCACTCAATGTTGAAATTTGTTTATATTGAGTGGGCACATCAGTGCAGTGTATTTTTATTTGTTTAATGTGTGTCGGTGCAAAATAACACCCTAGAAATCACAAAAACATAATGGACGCCTCACCAGATCTGCAGAGACTTCTTCGTCCCGATTGGCGTAGTTCATTCGAAAGCTTATGATACAGACATTAGTATAAGCTTTGAATAAATAATCATTTTTGGCTTTTAAAAGCATTGAATTCGTATCCCCACAGCAAAGTTCTACAGGTAATTCCTCGGTTATTGTACCCTAACCACATTATAGTAGAATTCTAACATGAGTTTCATACATATTTCAAGGATGGCATTTCCTCCACCAAAATTCTTGTCTACTAATACATTTTTTTCCTATTCAACAGTAACATATCCAGGCCTGGGGTCGTAACTGGGGTCGCTATACTTCAATCAAATTGTTCAGGATTGGTTAAATATACAACGTAAAAACAACTCCTATTTTGAACACTTTCGCAAATTTTTACAAAAAATTAAATTCGAAAAGAAATTACAGATTTCTTTGTCGTCATTTGTTTCCAATTCAAAAACTCTTTGACAGTGACTCTTTTTCTATGGCTTCTGGTCAAATTAGAGGGAAATATGAATCTTCGGGTCACTGCAACCATTGGCTACCATTTATTTTAAGAGCCCGTGATTCCTTACAGTATTTGTTCCGGTAGGAGGCTAATAATATGGTTCTCTTTTAAAGGTGTCTAATTGCTATCCCCCTCCACCAAGGAAATTTTTTACAGGGGCTCAAAGGTTTGCTGTGGACTCGTCTATTTATGCTTGGAAAAACAAAATCCTTTAACAAATTTTGAAATTCCACCGGTATCAATTAAAAAAAAATCAACTATCCCATTCTATTCAATTTCGGCAATCTCGGGCAAATAAGGGGTAGAGGTTATGTCGATCCGTTTGTAATTTCCGCATGGTAAAAAGTAGGGAGACATTGCTGATGGACACAGAGAATATATATCAAAGAAGAAGGCCTTATTGTAAGGAGGCCTTATTTTTGCGTAAATTTAGTAACTCAATTTCAATAAAAGTTAGAATTCCCTTTGCTCCAATAGGTGAGAAATAAACTGACTATTTCAAATTATTCTAAATTTGAAAATACCTTCGCTTTTTATACCTAGTCGTAAATCTTGAAGTGACATTTCTTTGTTTAAGTATCAAATGACATTTTAAACCCATTATAAATAGATGACCCAATCCAGACCAATTTGGTATAAAACAGAATGGAAAATCGTAAAGTGTTACGACATTTGAAGCTCTTAGAATTAAGGCACTAAAAACTGGAAAAAACTCCTTTTTAACATAAATTTGAGGATTGGCTAAAAGACGAAACGGAAAATTAACTAAGTGAATCAAAATTAAGTACCAAATTGAATAAAATATAAGGAGCAGAGATAAATCAAGGTGATTTTGTGAGGAGAGCAGACTAGAAAGGAGGTTTTGGTAAGTAACTTTTTTAACTAATTATGGCAAGTACCTGCTTAGTCTGAATTTCTTTAAATTTGAAGATAAAATAATAATATCAAAGCTTTTCGTCTCTTTTGAATAGACTTAGAGGATCCCAGTTCTGTATTGAATTAAGTTGTTAATTAAATCCTTTGAGTCCTATTTTCTCCCTAACTTTAGTTCGAGCTGTATATTCCCTTTTGGAAAGGTTTCCATTAGGTTTATTAAGGGTTTGACTTAGCTCTGATAATTTAAGATAGTCTTGGATTTATTCTGATTAATTAAGAATTACGTAATCTAATTAAGAATAATTAGATATCAGCAATGGGCGGTTATTACCCTTGTAAGTAACTTAAGATTCTTGTTAGATTTTAATTCATTTGGTTGTTTATCTCTTAAATTCACCTTTATACTTCTTTTAGTTAATACTAGGTCTGTCCTAGTCTTAAATCAAAGAAACAACATCATCGAAAAATAGCTCCATCTAAAGATTGATTAATCTAAGGGTTTGAAAAATTAAACTCAGAGAGGAGAGAAACTAACAAAATGAAAAATCAGCAATGCGAACTTCTATATTCATATATTTTTAATACGTATATTAGGGGGTTTGCCCCCTAGTTAATACCTTGCTCTTTAAGCTAAAGTTCAAATTTTGTTCCAGTTATTTAAAAATTGACCTCTTAATCACAAAGGCCGTTATTTAGAATAAATAGCTCTTATGAAAGTATAAAAAAGCTTTGGCTTAAACAGCGAGGTATTGACTAGGAGGTGAACCCAATCATATACGTAATATTTTCTGTTCGTTTTAAGTTTTGATGTTACTCCTTATTTTCAGTTGGAAAACTTGTTTTTTTTACATTTAATTTCTGATCTTTTTTTTAAATAATGCTGGGAAATCCGGCCCCCCCCCTTCAAGGGGGCCTGTTTGCCCTCCATTTTTTGGTCACTTAAAAGGGCACTAGAACTTTTAATTTTCGTTCCAATTAGGCCTGCCACGATATTCTAGGACCACTGGGTCGATACGATCACCCCTGGGGAAAAAAACAAATAAACAGGCTTCCGTGATCTTTCTTCTGGCAAAAAATGCAATATTCCACATTTTTGTAGTTAGGAGCTTGAATTCTCTACAGTAGGGTTCTCTAATACGCTGAATTTGATGGTGTGATTTTCATTAAGGTTATATAACTTTTAGAGGGTCTTTCCTCCTTTTTTCAAAAATCAGCCAAATTTCTCAGGCGCTTACCTTTTGATGGGTTGGACTAAACTTGATGAAAGTTATATATTTGAATTCAGCATTAGAATCTAATTCTTTTGACGTATCTATTGGTATTAATAACCCGTCTTCTAGAGTTTCGGTTACCATTGAGCCGGGTCGCTACTTACTAACAGTTCGTTACCACGAACTGTTTGATTCAAGTGTAATTTATTAAGTTAGAAATATTCAGAAGCCTTAGGCTTAAACTAAACCCTTTTTTCTCTGTGTTGACGGTTGGCCATAGAAGCAACCCATTTGGAACGACAGACACACACACACACACCAAACTAGATTAACCAAATCTGAAGAGAACCGTTCGGAAGGTTTTATATAATAATTGGAATTACAAAGTTCCTCTTTTATTGAATTTAATAATAAAATCAAGCTGCCACGAAATTTTGAGTAAGAAAGAACCAAATCGCCTCAGTTTATAACGCTACCAATTGATTGATTATTCCTTTAAGAACTCTGGGTAAAAAGGTTTATAAATAGAATTTAACACGTTCAGAAGGAGCGTGTAAAGGGAAAGGTTTATTCAGAGCCTGCTTAAAGCAACAACCAGCCTTAGTTTCTAGCACAAGAAATTGGGTAATCTTATAACTGGTGTCAGCGGTACTCAAGTTCGTTACAACTTTCGTTTAAGTGGGGGAGGATGAATAAATTTATAAATTTTATCAAACTTAGTTCTCTTTCTCTTTTAAGAAGGTGTGTGTTCAGTTAGTCCAGTGGTTGTTACTTCCCTAGCAGTGACGGAAAGGTTTTAAACAGTGTTAATTTGAGTGGTAATATTGACAGTGTTTATTAGCGTAGAATTCTTTTCTCTTTTTTCTTACGAATCTTCGTCTGTAGCTTACGGTTTTCTTAGTACTAGTACGCTAGGTATTTTGGGAGCAGGCTATAACACTAATTGTTCAGCAAATGAGTCTATTAGTCTTGAGTAGTTAAAAGTGGAGTAATTAGAACTATTAGAGAATAAGGTCCTGATTGATTTTTTTCTATAAGTAAGGAGGGAATGGAAAAATTCCAAATAGAAGATCACGAAATTGAAGTAGCAATCAGGGAAATAATGAAGCTGGAAAATACACCCTTAAGTTTAAAAGCTTCCCAAGATGTTTATGAAAAAAATGAGAGGCTTATGGAAGGTATGAAAAAAAATTCGAGCCAGGCTGGGTTGGCTAGGCCTTTTGATGGATGTGAGTCAATTTAGGTTAGTTCAAGCATTCCCAGGACTAACAAAAGACCAGAAAGGAATAAACTCACAACTTAGACTGCTGATACCTTCCTTCTATGAGAGGGAAAAGACCCGGCAGGATAGATGGTTGACCTCCGGAACTATTCATGGCAAACTGGGTGAGGTCAGAGGTCGAAGAGTTGGTTCAAACACGTGTAGAACTGAAGACAGGACAGTTTTGAGGGGAGCGATTTTTAATGAGTCCTGTGGAAGGCAAGTTTTGGTGGTGGAACCTGTGAAAACTAGCATTCAAGAATGAATTCCTGACATGGAGAATTGGGCTGGTTCCAGAACACCCACGGGTCCAGACACCAAGAGAAGTGAACCATGATAAAGACCAGTTTGGGTGGTGGAACTTGCGAAGACCAGCACTCAGGAAAGAGTTGCTGGCACATAGAATTGAGATGGGTCTGAAGCACCCACAGACCTTGACGCCAAGAGGGGTGAGCCGGAGGATATTGAAAAATTTCCAAGATTTGATATTTCGGGTAGAGCTCAGAACCAGAACTCTCGAATTCGAGAAAGGAAATATTTTTTTTTTGTAAAAGGTTAGGAGATCTCCATTTAGATCATGTGGATGGCTTATTGTATGCAATAGAGACTTAAACGAGGAAAACAGACATGTCAAATTAAGATCATTTTACAAAAAAAATAGTTTGTGAAGTCATCCGTTTCATGTATTTAGGTCTTTTTCTAGGGGCCCACATGAGAGCTATCCAGATCCTAAATAAATTAAGATAATGTGGTGTCTTTGAAAACATATACTGCGAGGTTGAAGAGGCAGTAAGGAATAATGACCTCTCTTTGAGAAGAGATAAATTTAGTTCTTCTTACCCCACTCTTAGAGAGAATATTATTCCCTTGTGACCCCTTTCGTATTCTGTCAATTAATACCAAAGGAAAATTGCAACTTAACGTGAATGATGACCAATGCACATTGGTAAAAATAGAGTAGTAGCACCATCTAAGGAACAATGATGAAGGTAAAGCACAGTCCCAGTAGGATTTACATTATTGTTGAGATTAAAAGACACTAGCCATAGGAGAATATCCGTCAAATATAGGATACGGATTATGGAAATAATATAAAGCTACTCCTTGTAATGTAGCCACACACCAACTTAAAGTGGTGATAATTTGTTATTTTTCTGTCTCCGACAAAAGAGATGAGTTCAGAATGTTTGAAAGGTTTAAAATTCTGTTTCCGGTCCTAAGTACCTTCCATTTTTTAAAAATAGAGAATGGGTACAATTTTGTTTCTCTCAGGATATATTCGTAATATGCACTTGGTTTTTTAAGTCTTTCATTTTTACTAGATTTTTTTTTGGAACCTTTGAATAATCTTTTGAGTACTCACTTATAATTTGGGGAAAAATCTTGAATATCCTTACCAAAGTACAGTCATAATTATGTGTAAAAGGCAAGAGTTATGATTGATTCCGTCATTTTACTTGATGACGCCAAGCTTAGATTACAAAAGCAAAAAAACTGAAACTTCTGAAGTTTAGTTTGAACAATATTTGTTTTAGTAGCTTTACAAGATTCAGGATAAAGGACTAAGACCACTAAGCTTATTTGTCTTCTAATTTTAAAAATATCTGCCTTAAATCTTCACTTTGAATTGTCAATCGCCAAAATTGCGAATAAAGGTTGAAATTGAACAAATAAGGAAAATAAATTCAGCTGTTCATAAAGGTCAATTAATATATCTTCTTTTTATTAAAGCTATGATTAATTTTAACCTTAAAGTAATCATAGATTCAATTTGTCTCTGCTTGGCAGCACAGGAGAAGGGGTTTATATTCTGATGCCGCGAAAACAACAGTGAAAGAAACCGTAGGTTAAAAATATCCACATAAACTCATGAGGATTTTCGTTGAGAACTTTGCATAGGTTCTAATACATTAGGAAGACAAAATTTAATATTCACTTTGTATTTACTTTCAGAATAGGTTTAGTTCAACCATTGACCTGGATGAAATGAGGCAAATACGAGTTTCCTTGCTAGAAGGAAAAAGGGAAACATGGAACAACATATTGACATTGACTTTCAATATTTTCACACTCTTTATGTTTAAAATTATAAAAAAATTTCCACAAAATAAGTTTTTCTAAGAAAGGTAAAGAACTCCATTAAACCAAAAAGGATTAAAAATAAAATAAAATAATCTACCAAGTGTGAAGCTACCAAATCAGAATCGATAAATAAATGAAACCCAAAACGAACAGAAATTACAGTAGATAACCGAGTCAAACTCAAAACGAGCAGAAATTAACATGAGTAGGGCTCAAAACCCCTATGCCTTCCCAAGGCCAGAACATGATTTGCACTTTACTGAAAAAAATATAAATGTTTTGAATTTTATAACTTTAATAGATCAAATAATATTAACATTTTTATTACTAGATATCAGTACATGCATATTAAACTGTGACAATGCACATTCATTTGTACTTTTTTCAGTAAAGTGTAAATTATGTTCTGGCCTTGGGAAGAGATAGGGGTTTTGAGCCCAACTCATGCTAATTTCTGCTCGTTTTGAATTTGACTCGGTTATTTATTGTAAATCTTTTTATCGATGCTGATTTGTGGTAGTTTCACCTTTGGTGGATTATTTGATTCTATTTTTGCTTATATTTGGTTTAATGGAGCTCTTTACTTTTTTTTGAAAGACTTATTTTGTGGGAAAAGTTTTTTAATTAATTTCTGTTCATTTTATATTGACATAGTCTTTTCAGGGAAAAAGAAAATAATACTTTAAATCTTTTCGTTTTTTTTTAAGACTTTATAGTTTGGCCTGCTATTTGTATGCTGGAGAAACAATTTCAGCAATTCTTAACAAAATACACTCTTTCAAAAATCTGGACACAAATAGTTGCGATTAATTTAGTTTCATACCTCCTCTAGTTGACCTGAAATAGAAAACTTGATACCATTTGCCAAAAAATCTGCTTACTTACGATATTTTGATTTGGTTTATTTTAAGAGCAGAAGTAGCCCCGAAAGTTTGAACATAATACCCTCAGTCGTTTTTGGGATACTGCTGAAATGCCTTAATGGGAATCAGCATTAACACAGAGCATTTTTATTTAATCTTAAGGCAACATTTAGTTTATAAACATAATTGGCAAATGGGAGGGTAGGCGTGGGAGAAGGACTAGCTGCCCTCCAATCACTTTTGACGGTTAAAAAGGGCATTAGCCCTTTCTCTTTTCAATCGAATGAGCCCTTTTCGAAGTTCCTATGACAAGTCCTTCGATACAAAGTGCCCTGGTAAAAAAAAAAAATAATAATAAATTTCCAATTGAATGAGCCCTTTTAAATTTTCTACGATAATGCTTTCAATTAAACCATTATATTCGCCCATGGCAAAACTTACAACCCTTGCCCTGAGGGCTAGGGGTGATGTCATCCTCAAAGACCTAATTTCCAGAACTTTCAACTACGTTGAACAAAATTGCTATCTCAAAATTTTGATTTTTATTCCAATATTCACGGCACCAGGTACTTCAAAGTATCTGATATGCCGCTATTCATTTACCTCTTTCAATGGCCTCGGGGGTTTAAATGTCTATTGAACCTTCTTTTGAAGGTGTCAACAGAGGGATTTGCAGGGATAATATCCCCATGAATATCGTTCTAGATAGAAGTGTAACGCCGGATGAAGCTGTTCCTCAAGTACTCGGTTTTCGGCGTATCCTCCTTTAGATAATTGGACCGAGCTGTGTGCCTTCGTGTCTGCCTGGTCGGCGGGACAATGGTGGGCACAATTCGAGAGTGCTCGTCTGAGGGAGGCGAATTCATGTACTTGTAGAAAACTGCCATCGACGCTACATCAAACCTTTCATTTAGAGGCTGGAGCAATTCTTGTGTAGAGGCGCAGCCCGCCCTATTTGCCCTATTCTGGATCTTCTGAAGTGGTGCCAGCAGCGTTTTCGGAGCACCAGCATATAGCGGGCATCCATATTCAGTTATGGGTCTGATGCAAGACTTGTAGAGTGGGATGATCGAGCTTGATGGAAGAAGGTTTTTGCAGCGACGATTAACTCCCAGCTTTCTTGCGTAGGAGGTTCTCACCCAATCAAGGTGGTTGTTCCAAGAGAGATCGGTGGAGAAATGAATCCCCAGTAGACAAAACTCGTCGACTCTCCTTATAGCTTCATTTTTGAAGATGAAACTGGGGTGTTAACATGGAACTTTTGATCGGGTAATTAGAAGCTGTTTTATTTTCGATGCATTAAAGTTGATCATCCATTCATCAGACCACTTTTCAATTTTCAAAAGATCCATCTGTAGGGAAAGGGAGGCTTGATTGGAGGAGTTTGGGGAATTTGTGGGCGTGAGAAGGGGCTTAGTTGCCCTCCAATCACTTCCGACTATTAAAAAGGGTACTAGCCCTTTCAATTTCCCATCGAACGGGCCCTTTTTGAACTTTCTACGACAATGCTCTCTGTAAGAAGATATTTTCCAAAAAACGGGGGAAGGCCAAAAAATACAGCCCCAGATACCCCCCCCCCACACTCATGCCCCAGAACTAGTTTTTTTTACACTAAAGAGTTTAAAGGTTTATTGTGATAAAGTGGAAATAAATAATGTGCATTTGGTTGTAATGAAAATGATATTGGCAACGAAATTTCGGGATGTCTAAAAGTTGCACCTTCTTCAGGAAGCTATGCTGATGGATGATTATAAACACTAAATGAATTAGCTTGGTTTCTGGGTATTATAAAACCCAGTCGACAATAAAATATTCACTACAATGCCCTTCCTTTGTTAGAATAAGAAAAAACTTTCTAGATCAATAAGTAAAATCACAAAAATAAACCTGGGCAACAACATAATGCTGCCCCGAGAAATATCTAAACCAGCTTAAAACTTCCTTTTCATGGTGGTTGCTTGTTCCGAGATTCTCGTCTCCAAGGAAAGTTATTTTAATAGTAAGAAAACGGATAGCAAGACGATAATGCAAATATAATAGTAATGTAATTAATAGTAATGTAAACTAACATACTTAATGTAAAAAAGTAATATGTGGCTAATAGTAAAGTAAAAAAGATAGTAATTTAAAGTATGAAAACCTGGGACTGCTGGCGACTTCCAGTAGCTTTTTCCTTGATGCTTTATTGACATTGCAAATGGCGATAGCTGGGAAGTCAATTTCATCAACAGCCAGTCCTTTTGCGTCAAAGGTCACAATGACAGGTGAACTTTCCCACTGCTGGTAAACAGTTAGGATGAAATACCCCGAAGATAGCAGTGCAGCAGTAAAGACCAAACCCCATAGAACCCTAGAAAAACATGGAAATTTTATTATGAATATTTTCAGCTTCAGGATTTTCGGAATATATGTTCTTATTATAGACTCTATAGCCGTTCAAAGTTTAGCGTAGCAAAGTCGATTAAGGTTGTTTCTAAAGCTAAGTTATGTTAAAAGTGTCCCAAACCTTGTCCAATATTTTCATAGACCTTGGCTAGACTGCATCCAACTTTTGTGGTTTTTCCATTTTTTCAACACCAATGGGCGTCAAATCGACGCCCATTCTTTAGTGCTAGTAATATGCAGGAAATTAGAATAATGCATTTCTGTTACTGTAAATAACCTTTATATCTGCCCAAATAAGAGTCGTATTGAATCCGGCTCCTATAGGAGCTGTAGGATTCGTAAGATTATTCGAATGTTTAGTGCAATGGATTTATTGATGTTCTTGAATAAGCTGGATTACAAGTTAAATGAACAGGCTAGCCTGCGATTAGATACTTTTCACCCTCTCTTAGGTTGTTTTGACTAGTCTAAATCTGTCCATATGTATGTTAGGGTGTTTTAGTAAGAATTGATGTATGTACGTATATGCGCATGAATGTGTTCAAGAATATTTATGTGTACGTGTTTTTCTTTCTTTTCTTCTTTGTCCTTTTTCTTGTGTTACTCCACTACTTACACATATTGTACGGTGGGTTATCATTATACAATATTATTACCCTATTAAACTCTCCTATACTTAAATTATGCTAATGATTTAAGCATCCTAGATGAAAACGTTAGCAAAATGAATGAGTTTTAGAGGTTTTGAGAGTTCAGGCTGCAAGAACAGAATTGAAAAATAATGTTAAGATGAAAAAGTCACTAAAACTTGGAATAAGTAAAGGTAAAGAGGTGAAATTGGGCAAACAGATTATCGATCAAGTAGACAGCCTCACTTACCTAAGTAGTATTATTAGTAAAGACGGTATTTGAAGCGAAGATTTTAAAAGTAGAATAGCGAAGGCCCAGTGTATTTTTGCACAGTTGATTAATAGAAAAAACTTTTTCCACAAAATAAGTTTTTCAAAAAAAAGTAAAGAGCTCTATTAAACCAAAAATTAACAAATTAGAATGAAATCTAACAAGCATACAACTACCACAAATTAGTATCAATAAATGAATGGAACCCAAAACAAACAGAAACTAAAATAAATAACAGGGTCAAACTCAAAACGAGCAGAAATTAATATGAGTAGGGTTCAAAAAACCTATGCTTTCTAAAGGCCAGAATATAATTTGTACTTTACTGAAAAAAATTCAAATGAATTAACTGAAAAAAATATGCATTGTCCGTTTAACATTCACATGCTGATATTTATTCCTTAAAATTTTAATTAATTTTAGTTTTCTTAGTTATAAAAGTGAAAACATTTAAAATAATTTTTTTCAGTATAGTAGAAATTATATTCTGGCTTTCAAAAAGCATAATGTTTTCGAATCCTAATTTTAGGATATTAATCTCTGCTCGTTTTGAGTTTGACCCTGTTATTTATTTTAGTTTTTGTTTGTATTGGGTTTCATTCATTTATTGATACTAATTTGTGGTAGTTGTATGCTTGTTAGATTTCATTCTATTTTTGTTCATTTTTGGTTTAATAGAGTTCTTTACTTTTTTTTGAAAAACTTATATTGTGGAAATTTTTTTTTTAATTAATCAACTGTGAAAAAATACGACCTTTGCCCCGGGGGCTGAGGGGTTTGTCATTCTCAAAAGATATAATTTCTGGACCTTGTCAACTACGTTAAACAAAATGTCTATCTAAAAATTTTGATTGAGTGTGTTCGCGGAGATGATGGTTGTAAGAGGGGGGTTAGTTGCCAAACAATCACTTTAGACTCTTAGAAAGGGCCCTCGCCCTTTCAATTTTAAGTTGAATGAGCTCTTTTTGAATTTTCTATAACAACACTTTCAATAAAAACCTTATATGCCCCCAGGGCATATGGAAAAGAAAAATGGTTGGCGTGAGAGGGGGGCTAGTTGCCCTTCAATCACTTTTTACTATTAAAATGGGACCTAGCCCTTTCAATTTCCAGTCGAATGTGTGTTTTTTTTAAGTCTCTATAACAACACTTCTTATAAAAACCTTATATCCCCCCAGGGCATAACTTACAACCCTTACCCTGAGGTATATGGGGGGGCGGTGTCATCCTCAAAAACCTAATTCCACTATTTTCAACTACATTGAAAAAATGGCTATCTAAAAGTTATCATTGGATTTGTTTGGGGAAATGATGGGGGTAAAAGGGAGGTTAGTTGCCCTCCAATCACTTTCTACTATTAAAAAGTGGAAAAGCCCTTTCAATTTTCAATCGAATGAGCCCTGTTTTAACTTTCTACGTCAACCTCTTCTATAAAAACCTTATATACCCCCAGGGCTTAACTTAAAACCCTTACCCTGAGGGTTGTGGGGAGGGGGGGAGGATTGTCGTCCCTAAAGACACAATATCCAGAACTTTCAACTATGTTGAACAAAATGTCTATCTCAAAATTTTATTGGATGTTTTTGGGAAATGGTGGGCGTGACAGGGGGGCTACTAGTAGAAAGGGGGGTGCTACTCCCGTACGTCCCACGTGGTTTATGGTTTTCTCACTGAGAATGAAAAAACAGGAATTTTCTCACTTGGAAAAACAGGAATTTTCTCACATTGATGTCTGTTTTCATGGATGGTTATGTGTGTTGTTCGATTTATTTGATGTTTTTCATGGATGGTTATGGATGATTTATGGTTTTTGTCAGTGAGAATTTGAATAACAGAAACTTTCTCACATTTATGTCTGTTTTTATGGTTTTTGTCAGTGAGAATTAAAAAACAGGAATATTCTCACTTGAAAAACAAGGAATTTTGTCACTTTTATGTCTGTTTTCATGGATGGTTATGTGTGTTGTTCGATTTATTTGATGTTTTTCCTGGATGGTTATGGATGATTTATGGTTTTTGTCAGTGAGAATTTGAATAACAGGATTTTTCTCACATTTATGTCTGTTTTTATGGATGGTTATGCGTGTTGGTCGATTTATTTGATATTTTTCATGGATGGTTATGGATGATTTATGTCTGTTCGTTGTCAGTGTGAATGAACATGCTCGACGCCAATGCTATGAGATGATTTGGCTAGCATAATCTTTGAACCAGTTCAACATATTTGTTGGTGCAATGATAGAGTCACGACGGTGGAATTAAGAAACAGTATGGTTTTTCTATTACTGTGGTGAACATGAACGGAGAACTTGATTTAAGAAATTAGTGGGGGAATTATTGATTCACGAAGGGGGAATTAAGAAACATTATGGCTTCTTTAATCTTAGGTCTGAGGGATAAACGTTCTTTAGGTCAGAGAGTAAAATTAATATTCTATTTTTTAATAGGGCTTCATTGATCTTTAGTGTCAGGAATTATAAATGACATCACTTGTTATCTCTGAATTATGCGGGAGTCTAAAGATATAGAAATTCTATTTATTAATAAGGCTTCACTGAGCTTTAAGTCGGAGAGATAAATTGATATTCTAACGAAACCCTAATAGTTTAGCTAGGAAAATTTATGAGATGAAGAGATTAACGTAGGAAAAGGTGTCCTAGAAATTTGATATGTGAAAGCACAGAGATGCCAAAAAAAAAAGGAACACACATAAATTACTTTTAGGAGATTATTTGGGCGAAATGGTTTAAGACAGCTTATGGAATTATTTTGGCGAAACAGTTAGAGACATTTTAAAAGGTGATTTAAAGGATGATTTTAGAAGAGAATTTGAGGGTAAGACTATATGGTCGTTATAATACACAAGCTTCATTTGAACAATGTTGTGAGGTCCTCTACAACAACCCAAAGGGTTCCGATCCCCCTACCCCAATCCAAAGGGTTCCAATCCCTCTACCCCAACCCCGAAGGAAGCCACGGTCCCCGAAGGTCCCCCAAGCTCCCAAAGGGTCCCGATCCCCCTACCCCAACCCCAAAGGGTTCTAATCCCCCCACCCCGACCCCGAAGGAAGCCACCGGTCCTCAAAGGTCCACTGGGCTCCCAAAGGGCCGCCCGGCCCTCAAGGGTCCCCCAGACCCACCGGGCCCCAAAGAGACCCTCCACCCCCCCCCTTTGGTCCCCAAAGGGCCCCCTCCCCTCTCCCTTCATCTCCCCCCTCCTTCACATCCCCTCCCCATCCCCCTCCCCCTCCTACCCATCCACTCCCCCTCCTCCCCCTCCCCTCCTCCCCTCCCCTTCCCCATTTTTTAATATTTTTTTTGTGCATTGAGACACAGAACGACCCTTCCCCCCAGCCTCTCCCCCCAAAAAGGTCCCCCGACACCCCAAAGGCCTGATTTTTCAAACTTCATTTTGAATTTCTATTATGGAAAATCTGTAGTATGACAATTCCACTAGCGTACGGATGTGTTTTACATTGCCAAAGGTACATTCCCATTATCTTAAGTAGCTATTTATATAGTCTTTTGGTTTAAATCCATATGCTTAATATTTACGTGGCTTTTGCTTATGAGCTTCCTTGTCCAAACTACATTTTATTGATTTTTCAAAGTTAATTTTGAATTTCTTACGTGGAAATGCAAGAGTTGGAATATTTCAGTAGTGTTTGCTTATGGTTTACCTTGTCACAGTTACATTTTGTTGATTTTTTAATTTTCAATTTTAATTTCTTTCGTAGAAATGCAAGAGTTGTAATATTTCAGTTTTGTTTGGTTTTGGTTTACCTTGTCACATTTACATTTTCTTTATTTTTCAAAGTTCATTTTGAATTTCTTTAGTTGAAATGCAAGATTTGGAATATTTCAGTAGTGTGTGCTTGTGGTTTACCTTGTCACAGTTACATTTTCATTATTTTTCAAATGTCATTCTGAATTTATTTCGTTGAAATTCATGAGATGGAATATTTCAGTAGTGTTTGGTTATGGTTTACCTTGTCACAGTTACATTTTCTAGATTTTTCAAATTCATTTTGAATTTATATAGTTTAAATTCAAGAGTTGGAATATTTCAGTAGTGTTTGGTTGTCGTTTACAATGTCACAGTTACATTTTCTTGATTTTTCAATCTTCATTTTGAATTTTTTTCGTCGAAACGCAAGAGTTGGAATATTTCAGTAGTGTTTGGTTGTGGTTTACCTTGTCACAGTTACATTTTCTTGATTTTTTCAAAATTCATTTTGAATTTTTTTTGTTGAAATGCAAGAGTTGGAATATTTCAGTAGTGTTTGCTTGTGGTTGACCTTGTCACAGTTAAATTTTCTTGATTTTTCAAAGTTCATTTTGAATTTCTATCGTTGAAATGCAAGAGTTGGAATATTTCAGTAGTGTTTGGTTGTGGTTTACCATGTCACAGTTACATTTTCTTGATTTTTCAAAGTTCATTTTGAATTTCTTTCGTTGAAATGCAAGAGTTGGAATATTCCAGTAGTGTTTGGTTGTGGTTTACCTTGTCACAGTTACATTTTCCTGATTTTTCAAAGTTTATTTTGAATTTCTTTCATTGGAATGCAAGAGTTGGATTATTTTAGTAGTGTTTGGTTGTGGTTTACCTTGTCACAGTTACATTTTCCTGATTTTTCAAAGTTTATTTTGAATTTCTTTCATTGAAATGCAAGAGTTGGAATATTTCAGTAGTGTTTGGTTGTGGTTTACCTTGTCACAGTTACATTTTCTTGATTTTTCAAAGTTCATTTTGAATTTCTTTCATTGAAATGCAAGAGTTGGAATATTTCAGTATTATATCGTTATGGTATAACTTGTCACAGTCGCATTTTCTTGATTTTTCAATGTTCATTTTGAATTTCTTTCGTTGAAATGAACAAATTGGACGATTTCAGTAGTTTTTTGGTGTGGTGTACCTTGTCACAGTTACATTTTCTTGTTTTTTAAAATTTAATTTTTAATTTCTTTAATTTAAATGAAAGAGTTGGAGTATTTCAGTATTGCTTGGTTGTGGTTTATCTTGTCACAGTTACATTTTCTTATAACATGTCACAGTTAAATTTTCTTGATTTTTCTAAGTTCATTTTGAATTTCTTTCTATGAAATGAAAGAGTTGGAATATTTCAGTAGTGTTTGATTGTGGTTTACCTTGTCACAGTTACATTTTCTTAAACAATGTCACAGTTACA